>NC_086455.1:159506454-159741454 GCF_028390025.1 Pseudophryne corroboree | reverse complement strand
GGCGGGAGGGCAGAAGAATGGCCGCTGCTCAGCCATCGGAGACTACGGTGGGAAACATGGTCCGGCGTGTGTTGAAGCTCATCCGAGAGGAGTACGGCAGGTGAGCCCCCAGCAGAAACGGGGTGCCAGTAGTAATAGTATCATTTGCTTATGGCCAAGTATTATCGGAGCAATATCTGATGGTGGAAAGGGCCTTGTTCAGTGTATTATCTGAGAAGATGTCCTAAGTGAAGACCCCCATACATCTGTGACTAATTGTTACATTTTCCTGATCCCCCCCAATGTCTGGGACGGGGAATCGGGAATATTCAGCAAGTTTAAAAATCTCAATTCCCCGATCCAGACTGGGCAAATCGAGGACTCTGAACATGAAGCATTTCCCAGACGGAGGCATTCTGTGGTTACAGTCGGGTTGGGGAAATGATGGCTAGATATATGGGGGTCTTTATCCTTTCTGCATACATAGGACACTGATGGTGACGGTGGGGGTCACATCACCACCGTATAGAATGGGCCGGTTGGATGCTGGGGATATTCTATGAAATGGAGAAATCTGGAAATGTCTTATAACTTTACATTCTATTCAATTCATTGTTTCTAATACACAAACCTCTTAACAGAATGGTGTTTACAAGCCTTACACCTGCCATCGCCATACTGCAGACTGGTGTTTGTAAATGGCATCACGGAGATGACTGGCACGCCTACGCAGACCTCCACCCTAACCCTAAATGCCCGTAGCTGAGAGCAGCGATGAAATGGGATACGACGCCATGATATATGCAAACAGTGTTTATACATTAGATAGAACCGCAGCACTAACACAGTGTATCAGGAAATCCCAGTCTCCTCCAAGTCAGCAGGGCTGGATCCATGCTGGGGATAGCCGATCTGCTATTTCGTGCAAGGCATTACTATCCGATCAATGCTGTGGTCGTGGATACTAATAAACTAAATGTGCATTAGGTCTATCAGTAATAAGAGGCCATTAGTCTCTCCTTCCCGTGGGGTGGTCTTCAGGTTGCCGACTGTCGGTATACCGGCGCCGGAATCCCGACAGCCGGCATACCGACAGTTTTTCTCCCTCGTGGGGGTCCATGACCCTCCTGGAGGGAGCCACCGTGCCCGCAGCGTGGCGAGCGCAGCAAGCCCGCAAGGGGCTCATTTGCGCTCGCAGCTCTGTCGGTATGCCGGCGGGCGGGCTTCCGGCGCTGGTATGCTGGTCACTGGGAGCCCGGCCCCTGGCATACCATGCCACACCCCTTCCCGTGCGCTGGTTTGACTATAAGCAGGTTAGGGTGCACCCCTGCTTCTTACACTACAAGATCCCAAGCAACCAGCATTTGGTATCTGTGTTTCAAAATGTATCTGTCCGGTTCTCCAGCGGAACTCCTTAGGATGTGCGTCATTCCCCCCTGGATCTGTTTGAGTTTTAAAGTGCCAGCTCCCAGTTACTGCCTACTATCTCCCCATTGTAACTGCACTCCACTGCCCCCTAGTGGATGAAGGAGAAATAAAATTTTCTCTGTGACAACATGTTAACAATAGAAACCCCGCTATATCTTGAATACTGCAATGTAAGACTGACTGCTTTGGCAGAATGAGACATTAAATGAACATTTAATATCTGATGATACAGAGTCACGAATATTGGACTGGTCATAGAGAGGGACACCACCATTGTCCTTATAGGGGTTAGTGTAAGTTTGTGTTTCTTGGCTGTGCTTTAAGGAAATAGACATTGTACAGTCGTTCTCTATAGGCTTGAGCCAGGATTATTTACTGCTGGTTTAATGTGTAACAAAATATATAATTGTATCGCCTAAATCACCCCCAGACCTAGCTCATAATTAGGAGATATTACAGTATATAAGGGGGCACGTCGTTCCTTCTCTCTTCTGGAAGTCTCCTAATAAGAAGACCTGGCCTAGATATATGGTCCCAGTCCCTATAGAGCAATACAGATGTTATGTTTTAATACTGCTTGTGGCAGAATTGATGAATGGGGAACATATGTCCCCTAATACGGATGTAGTCATTTATATTCTGAATTTGGAGCCGTGTGTTGTCGTGACACAGACGTCCCCGGTCACAACTGTCACGTTTCATTATCATCTGTCCTCCTATAGTTTCTAAATGGACAATCGTTGATAATACCCCTCTCTTGGTTTGTGCGGATATGAATGCTCATATGTAACGTGGCTGTGTGCTCTGTCCAGGCTACGAGGGTGCAGTGAGGAGAATGACCAGCAGGAGTCGCTGCATAAGCTGGTGACCGCAGAGGGGCTCAGTGATGACTTCAACACGTCATTCCCGCTGTTGAAGGCAAATGTGATTGAAGTTGTAAACGAGCTGCTGACTGAACTGGGTAATTATCCGGCCTGGTGGCTGAAACGTTCCTCCTGTTCTCCGAGCCTTTTCTTTCTGACTCCTTGCTGTCTCTCGTACAGAGGGCACAACAGACAACATTGCGGCTCAGGCCAAAGAGCACATCCATTCCAATGAGGTTATAATGACAATCGGACGTTCGCGGACTGTCCAGCTTTTTCTGGAAGAAGCGGCGCGCAAACGGAAATTCCATGTCATCGTGGCAGAGTGCGCCCCCTTCTGTCAGGTAAGCAGCAGGAGGAGGGACAGGGTGGGGGGTCCGTTCAGCTCTAATGACGACAGGTCTTGTGTTTAGGGCCATGATATGGCAGCCAGTTTGTCTAAGGCAGGAATAGAGACCACGGTGATCACAGATGCAGCCATCTTTGCAGTCATGTCGCGGGTCAATAAGGTAAGCTAAGGAGGGGACAGTTTTGTGCTGTGTCGTGCGGTATCTTGTCTGCATCATGTGACCTCTTTTATCCGTTGACAGGTCATCATCGGAACTAAGACCATCTTGGCTAACGGCTCCCTGCGGGCAGTGTCAGGGACACACACGCTGGCCCTAGCCGCAAAGCATCACTCCACTCCCCTCATTGTCTGTGCACCCATGTTCAAGCTGTCCCCTCAGGTAAGGGGCCCGGTTACACTCAGTCTGGGGAAATGGACTCGATGAGGGGTCTGTGTCGGATTACTCTGCAGTGTTTTTCTCCCTGCAGTTTCCTAATGAAGAGGATTCATTTCACAAGTTTGTCTCCCCCCAGGAGGTCCTCCCATTTTCAGAAGGTGAGTGTGGAGGGAGGTGATGTGGGATACAGAGGAAGATCAGCCGGTGGTTTGGGTACTAGGGTGATAATCCTGTGTATGCGCTGATCACGGAAGAGCCATAACTAAATAAGACGGAGAATGTGGACCCTATGGAACCCGAAGAAGAAAAATGTTTATAAAGGCAGAGGTAGGGAGATGGGAGAACACCTATCACATCTCCTGGCCACTGTTGGGGTGAATGCATGGGCGTGGAGAGAATTGCGCAAGAAGGGGGGGGGGAGGATGGAGACTGTGTGAGGAGTGCATTGGCCAAGGAAGGTCACATTGTACAGGTGTCTCAGGGTGTAAGGAGGGCATTGTGCAAGGAGGAGCTGTGTGAGTGGGAATAGGACAGTATGCAGGGATAAGGGTTTTAGGGTATGAGGAGGGAATTGTGCAAGGAGGAGCTGTGTGAGTGGGAATAGGATAGTATGCAGGGATAGGGGTTTTAGGGTATGAGGAGGGAATTGTGCAAGGAGGAGCTGTGTGAGTGGGAATAGGATAATATGCCGGGATAGGGGTTTTAGGGTATTAGGAGGGAATTGTGCAAGGAGGAGCTGTGTGAGTGGGAATAGGATAATATGCCGGGATAGGGGTTTTAGGGTATGAGGAGGGAATTGTGCAAGGAGGAGCTGTGTGAGTGGGAATAGGATAATATGCCGGGATAGGGGTTTTAGGGTATTAGGAGGGAATTGTGCAAGGAGGAGCTGTGTGAGTGGGAATAGGATAATATGCCGGGATAGGGGTTTTAGGGTATGAGGAGGGAATTGTGCAAGGAGGAGCTGTGTGAGTGGGAATAGGACAGTATGCAGGGATAGGGGTTTTAGGGTATTAGGAGGGAATTGTGCAAGGAGGAGCTGTGTGAGTGGGAATAGGATAATATGCCGGGATAGGGGTTTTAGGGTATGAGGAGGGAATTGTGCAAGGAGGAGCTGTGTGAGTGGGAATAGGATAATATGCAGGGATAGGGGTTTTAGGGTACGAGGAGGGAATTGTGCAAGGAGGAGCTGTGTGAGTGGGAATAGGATAGTATGCCGGGATAGGGGTTTTAGGGTACGAGGAGGGAATTGTGCAAGGAGGAGCTGTGTGAGTGGGAATAGGATAATATGCCGGGATAGGGGTTTTAGGGTATGAGGAGGGAATTGTGCATGGAGGATCTGTGTGAGTGGGAATAGGATAATATGCCGGGATAGGGGTTTTAGGGTATGAGGAGGGAATTGTGCAAGGAGGAGCTGTGTGAGTGGGAATAGGATAATATGCAGGGATAGGGGTTTTAGGGTACGAGGAGGGAATTGTGCAAGGAGGAGCTGTGTGAGTGGGAATAGGATAGTATGCCGGGATAGGGGTTTTAGGGTACGAGGAGGGAATTGTGCAAGGAGGAGCTGTGTGAGTGGGAATAGGATAATATGCCGGGATAGGGGTTTTAGGGTATGAGGAGGGAATTGTGCAAGGAGGAGCTGTGTGAGTGGGAATAGGATAGTATGCAGGGATAGGGGTTTTAGGGTATGAGGAGGGAATTGTGCAAGGAGGAGCTGTGTGAGTGGGAATAGGATAGTATGCAGGGATAGGGGTTTTAGGGTATGAGGAGGGAATTGTGCAAGGAGGAGCTGTGTGAGTGGGAATAGGATAATATGCCGGGATAGGGGTTTTAGGGTATGAGGAGGGAATTGTGCAAGGAGTAGCTGTGTGAGTGGGAATAGGATAATATGCCGGGATAGGGGTTTTAGGGTATTAGGAGGGCATTGTGCAAGGAGGAGCTGTGTGAGTGGGAATAGGATAGTACGCAGGGATAGGGGTTTTAGGGTATGAGGAGGGAATTGTGCAAGGAGGAGCTGTGTGAGTGGGAATAGGATAATATGCCGGGATAGGGGTTTTAGGGTATGAGGAGGGAATTGTGCAAGGAGGAGCTGTGTGAGTGGGAATAGGATAGTATGCAGGGATAGGGGTTTTAGGGTATGAGGAGGGAATTGTGCAAGGAGGAGCTGTGTGAGTGGGAATAGAATAATATGCCGGGATAGGGGTTTTAGGGTATGAGGAGGGAATTGTGCAAGGAGGAGCTGTGTGAGTGGGAATAGGATAATATGCCGGGATAGGGGTTTTAGGGTATGAGGAGGGAATTGTGCAAGGAGGAGCTGTGTGAGTGGGAATAGAATAATATGCAGGGATAGGGGTTTTAGGGTACGAGGAGGGAATTGTGCAAGGAGGAGCTGTGTGAGTGGGAATAGGATAGTATGCCGGGATAGGGGTTTTAGGGTACGAGGAGGGAATTGTGCAAGGAGGAGCTGTGTGAGTGGGAATAGGATAATATGCCGGGATAGGGGTTTTAGGGTATGAGGAGGGAATTGTGCAAGGAGGAGCTGTGTGAGTGGGAATAGGATAATATGCCGGGATAGGGGTTTTAGGGTATGAGGAGGGAATTGTGCAAGGAGGAGCTGTGTGAGTGGGAATAGGATAATATGCCGGGATAGGGGTTTTAGGGTATGAGGAGGGAATTGTGCAAGGAGGAGCTGTGTGAGTGGGAATAGGATAGTATGCAGGGATAGGGGTTTTAGGGTATGAGGAGGGAATTGTGCAAGGAGGAGCTGTGTGAGTGGGAATAGGATAATATGCCGGGATAGGGGTTTTAGGGTATGAGGAGGGAATTGTGCAAGGAGGAGCTGTGTGAGTGGGAATAGGATAATATGCAGGGATAGGGGTTTTAGGGTACGAGGAGGGAATTGTGCAAGGAGGAGCTGTGTGAGTGGGAATAGGATAGTATGCCGGGATAGGGGTTTTAGGGTACGAGGAGGGAATTGTGCAAGGAGGAGCTGTGTGAGTGGGAATAGGATAATATGCCGGGATAGGGGTTTTAGGGTATGAGGAGGGAATTGTGCAAGGAGGAGCTGTGTGAGTGGGAATAGGATAGTATGCAGGGATAGGGGTTTTAGGGTATGAGGAGGGAATTGTGCAAGGAGGAGCTGTGTGAGTGGGAATAGGATAGTATGCAGGGATAGGGGTTTTAGGGTATGAGGAGGGAATTGTGCAAGGAGGAGCTGTGTGAGTGGGAATAGGATAATATGCCGGGATAGGGGTTTTAGGGTATGAGGAGGGAATTGTGCAAGGAGTAGCTGTGTGAGTGGGAATAGGATAATATGCCGGGATAGGGGTTTTAGGGTATTAGGAGGGCATTGTGCAAGGAGGAGCTGTGTGAGTGGGAATAGGATAGTACGCAGGGATAGGGGTTTTAGGGTATGAGGAGGGAATTGTGCAAGGAGGAGCTGTGTGAGTGGGAATAGGATAATATGCCGGGATAGGGGTTTTAGGGTATGAGGAGGGAATTGTGCAAGGAGGAGCTGTGTGAGTGGGAATAGGATAGTATGCAGGGATAGGGGTTTTAGGGTATGAGGAGGGAATTGTGCAAGGAGGAGCTGTGTGAGTGGGAATAGAATAATATGCCGGGATAGGGGTTTTAGGGTATGAGGAGGGAATTGTGCAAGGAGGAGCTGTGTGAGTGGGAATAGGATAATATGCCGGGATAGGGGTTTTAGGGTATGAGGAGGGAATTGTGCAAGGAGGAGCTGTGTGAGTGGGAATAGAATAATATGCAGGGATAGGGGTTTTAGGGTACGAGGAGGGAATTGTGCAAGGAGGAGCTGTGTGAGTGGGAATAGGATAGTATGCCGGGATAGGGGTTTTAGGGTACGAGGAGGGAATTGTGCAAGGAGGAGCTGTGTGAGTGGGAATAGGATAATATGCCGGGATAGGGGTTTTAGGGTATGAGGAGGGAATTGTGCAAGGAGGAGCTGTGTGAGTGGGAATAGGATAATATGCCGGGATAGGGGTTTTAGGGTATGAGGAGGGAATTGTGCAAGGAGGAGCTGTGTGAGTGGGAATAGGATAATATGCCGGGATAGGGGTTTTAGGGTATGAGGAGGGAATTGTGCAAGGAGGAGCTGTGTGAGTGGGAATAGGATAGTATGCAGGGATAGGGGTTTTAGGGTATGAGGAGGGAATTGTGCAAGGAGGAGCTGTGTGAGTGGGAATAGGACAGTATGCAGGGATAGGGGTTTTAGGGTATTAGGAGGGAATTGTGCAAGGAGGAGCTGTGTGAGTGGGAATAGGATAATATGCCGGGATAGGGGTTTTAGGGTATGAGGAGGGAATTGTGCAAGGAGGAGCTGTGTGAGTGGGAATAGGATAATATGCAGGGATAGGGGTTTTAGGGTATGAGGAGGGAATTGTGCAAGGAGGAGCTGTGTGAGTGGGAATAGGACAGTATGCAGGGATAGGGGTTTTAGGGTATTAGGAGGGAATTGTGCAAGGAGGAGCTGTGTGAGTGGGAATAGGATAATATGCCGGGATAGGGGTTTTAGGGTATGAGGAGGGAATTGTGCAAGGAGGAGCTGTGTGAGTGGGAATAGGATAATATGCAGGGATAGGGGTTTTAGGGTACGAGGAGGGAATTGTGCAAGGAGGAGCTGTGTGAGTGGGAATAGGATAGTATGCCGGGATAGGGGTTTTAGGGTACGAGGAGGGAATTGTGCAAGGAGGAGCTGTGTGAGTGGGAATAGGATAATATGCCGGGATAGGGGTTTTAGGGTATGAGGAGGGAATTGTGCAAGGAGGAGCTGTGTGAGTGGGAATAGGATAATATGCCGGGATAGGGGTTTTAGGGTATGAGGAGGGAATTGTGCAAGGAGGAGCTGTGTGAGTGGGAATAGAATAATATGCAGGGATAGGGGTTTTAGGGTACGAGGAGGGAATTGTGCAAGGAGGAGCTGTGTGAGTGGGAATAGGATAGTATGCCGGGATAGGGGTTTTAGGGTACGAGGAGGGAATTGTGCAAGGAGGAGCTGTGTGAGTGGGAATAGGATAATATGCCGGGATAGGGGTTTTAGGGTATGAGGAGGGAATTGTGCAAGGAGGAGCTGTGTGAGTGGGAATAGGATAATATGCCGGGATAGGGGTTTTAGGGTATGAGGAGGGAATTGTGCAAGGAGGAGCTGTGTGAGTGGGAATAGGATAGTATGCAGGGATAGGGGTTTTAGGGTATGAGGAGGGAATTGTGCAAGGAGGAGCTGTGTGAGTGGGAATAGGATAATATGCCGGGATAGGGGTTTTAGGGTATGAGGAGGGAATTGTGCAAGGAGTAGCTGTGTGAGTGGGAATAGGATAATATGCCGGGATAGGGGTTTTAGGGTATTAGGAGGGCATTGTGCAAGGAGGAGCTGTGTGAGTGGGAATAGGATAGTACGCAGGGATAGGGGTTTTAGGGTATGAGGAGGGAATTGTGCAAGGAGGAGCTGTGTGAGTGGGAATAGGATAATATGCCGGGATAGGGGTTTTAGGGTATGAGGAGGGAATTGTGCAAGGAGGAGCTGTGTGAGTGGGAATAGGATAGTATGCAGGGATAGGGGTTTTAGGGTATGAGGAGGGAATTGTGCAAGGAGGAGCTGTGTGAGTGGGAATAGAATAATATGCCGGGATAGGGGTTTTAGGGTATGAGGAGGGAATTGTGCAAGGAGGAGCTGTGTGAGTGGGAATAGGATAATATGCCGGGATAGGGGTTTTAGGGTATGAGGAGGGAATTGTGCAAGGAGGAGCTGTGTGAGTGGGAATAGAATAATATGCAGGGATAGGGGTTTTAGGGTACGAGGAGGGAATTGTGCAAGGAGGAGCTGTGTGAGTGGGAATAGGATAGTATGCCGGGATAGGGGTTTTAGGGTACGAGGAGGGAATTGTGCAAGGAGGAGCTGTGTGAGTGGGAATAGGATAATATGCCGGGATAGGGGTTTTAGGGTATGAGGAGGGAATTGTGCAAGGAGGAGCTGTGTGAGTGGGAATAGGATAATATGCCGGGATAGGGGTTTTAGGGTATGAGGAGGGAATTGTGCAAGGAGGAGCTGTGTGAGTGGGAATAGGATAATATGCCGGGATAGGGGTTTTAGGGTATGAGGAGGGAATTGTGCAAGGAGGAGCTGTGTGAGTGGGAATAGGATAGTATGCAGGGATAGGGGTTTTAGGGTATGAGGAGGGAATTGTGCAAGGAGGAGCTGTGTGAGTGGGAATAGGACAGTATGCAGGGATAGGGGTTTTAGGGTATTAGGAGGGAATTGTGCAAGGAGGAGCTGTGTGAGTGGGAATAGGATAATATGCCGGGATAGGGGTTTTAGGGTATGAGGAGGGAATTGTGCAAGGAGGAGCTGTGTGAGTGGGAATAGGATAATATGCAGGGATAGGGGTTTTAGGGTATGAGGAGGGAATTGTGCAAGGAGGAGCTGTGTGAGTGGGAATAGGACAGTATGCAGGGATAGGGGTTTTAGGGTATTAGGAGGGAATTGTGCAAGGAGGAGCTGTGTGAGTGGGAATAGGATAATATGCCGGGATAGGGGTTTTAGGGTATGAGGAGGGAATTGTGCAAGGAGGAGCTGTGTGAGTGGGAATAGGATAATATGCAGGGATAGGGGTTTTAGGGTACGAGGAGGGAATTGTGCAAGGAGGAGCTGTGTGAGTGGGAATAGGATAGTATGCCGGGATAGGGGTTTTAGGGTACGAGGAGGGAATTGTGCAAGGAGGAGCTGTGTGAGTGGGAATAGGATAATATGCCGGGATAGGGGTTTTAGGGTATGAGGAGGGAATTGTGCAAGGAGGAGCTGTGTGAGTGGGAATAGGATAATATGCCGGGATAGGGGTTTTAGGGTATGAGGAGGGAATTGTGCAAGGAGGAGCTGTGTGAGTGGGAATAGAATAATATGCAGGGATAGGGGTTTTAGGGTACGAGGAGGGAATTGTGCAAGGAGGAGCTGTGTGAGTGGGAATAGGATAGTATGCCGGGATAGGGGTTTTAGGGTACGAGGAGGGAATTGTGCAAGGAGGAGCTGTGTGAGTGGGAATAGGATAATATGCCGGGATAGGGGTTTTAGGGTATGAGGAGGGAATTGTGCAAGGAGGAGCTGTGTGAGTGGGAATAGGATAATATGCCGGGATAGGGGTTTTAGGGTATGAGGAGGGAATTGTGCAAGGAGGAGCTGTGTGAGTGGGAATAGGATAATATGCCGGGATAGGGGTTTTAGGGTATGAGGAGGGAATTGTGCAAGGAGGAGCTGTGTGAGTGGGAATAGGATAGTATGCAGGGATAGGGGTTTTAGGGTATGAGGAGGGAATTGTGCAAGGAGGAGCTGTGTGAGTGGGAATAGGATAATATGCCGGGATAGGGGTTTTAGGGTATGAGGAGGGAATTGTGCAAGGAGTAGCTGTGTGAGTGGGAATAGGATAATATGCCGGGATAGGGGTTTTAGGGTATTAGGAGGGCATTGTGCAAGGAGGAGCTGTGTGAGTGGGAATAGGATAGTACGCAGGGATAGGGGTTTTAGGGTATGAGGAGGGAATTGTGCAAGGAGGAGCTGTGTGAGTGGGAATAGGATAATATGCCGGGATAGGGGTTTTAGGGTATGAGGAGGGAATTGTGCAAGGAGGAGCTGTGTGAGTGGGAATAGGATAGTATGCAGGGATAGGGGTTTTAGGGTATGAGGAGGGAATTGTGCAAGGAGGAGCTGTGTGAGTGGGAATAGGATAGTATGCAGGGATAGGGGTTTTAGGGTATGAGGAGGGAATTGTGCAGGGAGCAGGGGATTATGCCTGGATGACAAGGGTGTTGTGCAGGGAGGGGGGGGGGGGGCTATGGGGGTGAGGAGGGTGTTCTGTAATGAGTGGGGATAACTGCATTGTGACGAGAGTGTTGAGGAGGGCAGTGTGCAGGGATGGGGTGTGTTGCTCAGTATTAGGCAGTTGGGATGTGAGGGGTGACAGTGTGCAGGGATGGGGTTCGTTGCTTAGGATGGGGCAGTTGGGATGTGAGGGGTGACAGTGTGCAGGGATGGGGTTCGTTGCTTAGGATGGGGAAGTTGGGATGTGAGGGGTGACAGTGTGCAGGGATGGGGTTCGTTGCTCAGTTTGGGGCAGTTGGGATGGGAGGGGTGACAGTGTGCAGGGATGGGGTTCGTTGCTTAGGATGGGGCAGTTGGGATGGGAGGGGCGGCAGTGTGTAGGAATGGGGTGTGTTGCTCAGGATGGGGCAGTTGGGATGTGAGGGGGCAGCAGTGTGTAGGGATGGGGTGTGTTGCTCAGGATGGGGCAGTTGGGATGGGGTGTGTTGCTCAGGATGGGGCAGTTGGGATATGAGGGGGCAGCAGTGTGTAGGGATGGGGTGTGTTGCTCAGGATGGGGCAGTTGGGATGGGGTGTGTTGCTCAGGATGGGGCAGTTGGGATATGAGGGGGCAGCAGTGTGTAGGGATGGGGCAGTTGGGATATGAGGGGCGGCAGTGTGCAGGGATGGGGCAGTTGGGATATGAGGGGCGGCAGTGTGTAGGGATGGGGTGTGTTGCTCAGGATGGGGCAGTTGGGATGTGAGGGGCGGCAGTGTGTAGGGATGGGGTGTGTTGCTCAGGATGGGGCAGTTGGGATGTGAGGGGGTGACAGTGTGTAGGGATGGGGTGTGTTGCTCAGGATGGGGCAGTTGGGATGGGGTGTGTTGCTCAGGATGGGGCAGTTGGGATATGAGGGGGCAGCAGTGTGTAGGGATGGGGCAGTTGGGATATGAGGGGCGGCAGTGTGTAGGGATGGGGTGTGTTGCTCAGGATGGGGGCAGTTGGGAAGGGGTGTGTTGCTCAGGATGGGGCAGTTGGGATATGAGGGGGCAGCAGTGTGTAGGAATGGGGCAGTTGGGATATGAGGGGCGGCAGTGTGCACGGGCAGAGTACATTGTGCAGGGACAGCATGCCCTTTGTCTGCAGAGATGTAACATTTGTGTTTCCTGCAGGTGAGATCCTGTCGAAGGTGAGCGCTCACTGCCCCATATTTGACCACGTGCCTGTTGAGCTTATCACATTGTTCATTTCCAACATAGGAGGGAATGCTCCATCATATATCTACAGACTGATGAGTGAGCTGTACCACCCTGCTGACCACGACCTGTGAGATTTCCATTCTGCAATAATAAACAAATGAAACACTGGCTGCAGGACAGACGTGTATATTTCCACAGCTCAGTGCCAGTCTACGTGTGTCAGGGGTCTGCATGTGTCTTTGTGGTTATTGTCCGCTCCAGAGACAGAAGACTGCTTTCCAAACAGCTGCCAAGCTCTGTGCTGCCGCTTCAGGCGGGTCATATTGGGTTTTGGAGAAACCTAATGCCAGTGTGAGAGAGAGATCACAGGTATCAGGGTGGGCTCACTATCTGACTGATCACATGTATCAGTGCTGGTCAGAGATCACATGTATCAGTGCTGGTACACTATCTGGCAGAGAGACCACAGGTATCAGTGCTGGCTCACTATCTGACAGATCACATGAATCAGTGTTGGTACATTATCTGGCAGAGAGACCACAGGTATCAGTTGGGGCTCACTAGCAGAGATCACATGTATCAGTGCTGGTACACTATCTGGCAGAGAGATCACAGGTATCAGTGCTGGTACACTATCTGGCAGAGAGATCACAGGTATCAGTGCTGGTACACTATCTGGCAGAGAGATCACAGGTATCAGTGCTGGTACACTATCTGGCAGAGAGATCACAGGTATCAGTGCTGGTACACTATCTGGCAGAGAGATCACAGGTATCAGTGCTGGTACACTATCTGGCAGAGAGATCACAGGTATCAGTGCTGGTACACTATCTGGCAGAGAGATCACAGGTATCAGTGCTGGTACACTATCTGACAGAGAGATCACAGGTATCAGTGCTGGTACACTATCTGACAGAGAGATCACAGGTATCAGTGCTGGTACACTATCTGACAGAGAGATCACATGTATCAGTGTTGGCTCACTATCTGGCAGAGAGATCACAGGAATCAGTGCTGGCTCACTATCTGGCAGAGAGATCACATGTATCAGTGCTGGCACACTATCTGGCAGAGAGATCACATGTATCAGTGCTGGCACACTATCTGGCAGAGAGATCACATGTATCAGTGCTGGTACACTATCTGGCAGATCACATGTATCAGTTCTGGTACACTATCTGGCAGATCACATGTATCAGTGCTGGCTCACTATCTGACAGATCACATGTATCAGTGCTGGTACACTATCTGACAGATCACATGTATCAGTGCTGGCTCACTATCTGACA
Organism: Pseudophryne corroboree; assembly: GCF_028390025.1. Lineage (NCBI taxonomy): Eukaryota > Metazoa > Chordata > Amphibia > Anura > Myobatrachidae > Pseudophryne > Pseudophryne corroboree. The sequence goes on along the minus strand of NC_086455.1, from coordinate 159,728,166 downwards.
GATCACATGTATCAGTGCTGGTACACTATCTGGCAGAGAGATCACAGGAATCAGTGTTTGCTCACTATCTGACAGAGATCACATGTATCAGTGCTGGCTCGCTGTCTGTCAGAGAGGAAGAGATCACAAGTATCCATGCTTGATCACTTTCTGTCAGCGGGCAAGAGATCACCACTATCAGTGTTTGCTCACTATCTGGCAGGGAGATCACAGGTAACAGTGCTAGCTCACTATCTAGCAGATTGAGAGATCACAGCTATCAGCGCTGGCTCATTGTCTGACAGCGAGAGAGAGAGCACAGGTATCTGTGATAGCTTCATATTTGGAGGTGTGCATAAAGCTATCACTACATGCTTACAGGCATATAGGCTGGTGCAAGCGTGCCTTATTGATAACGATCAGTACAAACCAAGTGCACGGACAGCTAGATGCCTACAACTGTGTATAAGAGCCACGTATTTCATTGTACACAACGTAGGACATCTAAGACCAAACTGTGTTCATTTACTGTAACTTAACAGATGTGGATGGACACTGTCCTGATATCTTTGTACCTGGCAAGAAGAGCATGGCACATGGACATTCTCAACTCTGAGGAGGATTCACCATGGCTGCTCCACCTGAGCTTCCTGCAGCTGGTGTTAGCAGTGGTGCTGGTGGAGCCTTGATCTTTAGCACAAATGGCCAGTCAGAGAAGGAGATTCAGGCTATGCTTAGAGCCAGGAAACTGGTTTTAGCCAAAAATGGAAAACCTACTGTATGATGTGAGAGACTCGGACAATTGACAAAAGTTTAGACTTTAAAGTGCCTACACTCCTTCAGCACCAACGTGTTACCAGTGCCCCCGAACGGAAGAACAGGATTTAGCGTAAGCACAAAATCCAACTTCCTATGGGCAAGGACTGCTCTCTACGCTTAGATGATACAGGACAGTGGCCTCAGCGTCCTGGGGTACCTACCTCATGCTCGGGTTCCATGTGCAGCAGATCTGCGAGAGGTAGGATGGCCGGTCTCCCATGCGCACACTGGAACGGGAGAGAGCATCGTGCCAGGGAATGTACCAGGTGCCTGCACTCGTCCAAGCTGAGGGGATCATTAAACTTCACCGCCCCTGCCAAGCACAAACCGGAAATACACAGGGGGAAGTTACACGCGTTTCGCCAGTTCTTTTTGAAGTCTGAAGTATATTTATTCCTTATATGTAGTCTGCATGCAATTCTACTTATATAAGCGATGGTTAAGAATCTACCGATATAATAAAAGGTTTTATATTACAGGCTTAATAACATTGATTCCAGTGTCAGGGCTTCACCCAAGTGCCATACATTCTTATAGAGCAGCCAAAGCGGTATAAGTCTATCCCAGGAACACAATGCAACTGAGATGGTATAACAAGGCCCTCACCATGACAGGCCTGTGACGCCAGCACACGGAGGACAGTCCCTGGGAGAGTTCCTGGTCCGGCCCCTGGGACCTGCAACAGCTGGGCAAAAGAGGTCGGTGACAAATCAGAATACCCCTGTCCCCAATAAACATCTGCATACCACTCTGACCACCCAAACAATCAGTATATAAACTGAGCCAATACCCCCCCGCCCAGTATAAACCAACCAACCTCCTCCCTACTAGTATATATAGATCCAAGACCAGTCATCTTCATACATACAATCACCCCCAATGACTGTCTTACAGTGCTGCACCCACAACTTACCTGCACTTGCTCCTGCAGAAGCTCCTGAGGTGAAGAGAAGAAAGTAGGCATGTTAGCTCCACCAAACCCAGATCCACCAGTGCCCTCAAAGCAGCTCGCCCTACGCCCCTATAGAGCACCCATTGACCATATGTTTATAGAGCGCAGTATTAGTGATCAGCTCTGGAGTGCTGCGTGGACTCGATTTACGTGAGGTGCATTTGTTACTTTATTCAGAAGGAAATTCACCTCTACTATTTTTTTGGCTACTGTGGTCCTCCCACGATGAGTTTCGCTGGCTTCTTTCTCCACAAAACACAGGGGGATCTCGCCCACTAGCACGTGGTTGCTTCCGGAGTCGGGAAACGTGAGGGATAGCCCGACTCTCTCCAGCATTCCAGCGCGGCTCCTGCACATTAAGAGCAGCAAGTTAAGAGACAGGTGGGGACAGATCTCCTGGCTGACAAAGCGCTGAGCTGAATATAGGCAGACACGGAGAGACTGCGTCAGATAAGGGTGGTGCTTACAGAAGATGTCCCGGTTTTACCTGAGGAGACGGGATTGTTCCTCTGTAATGTCCAGCTGTAAAGGAGGGTTCACCACTGAGACCTTAAGACGTCGCTCGCAGTCTTCTTCTGAAGGCTGAAGAGAGTCTATTGGACAGAGGGAAGAGTGATGCGTCCTTACAGGCGTCAGTCGGCCACTATCAGGGGCTCATAGGTTACAAAGACGTTACCTGCAATTAGCTGCTCCAGCCGGACGCGTTCGTGGGCTGCATGCTGGTCCACTAATACCAGGAGATTGCCACCTATGGATGAGAGTTATTGACAAAAGTCTCAGCAATGGACCATCCAGGCTCATTACCCTACAATAATATATCCAGTAATGATTATCTGAGAAGGCTGATGGGTCGGGAAGCCTGGAGAACACAGGAAGTCACGTTTGGAACATGTCTAATGATTGGAGAGTAGTAGATGATAGAAAGTGTCTGTACTATGAATAATTAACCAGACAAGATGCCAATTTAATCTTCCATCTTATTATGTATTGTTAGTATCTTCTTGGCTCAGATCAGCACCATAAAGACATCATGTTCCAGTAAATTCTGTAGCGGCAGCCCGGGGTTCTCCCAATGTGGAAGGTCTGAGGGCAGGATATCCTGATGGACTAGCAGCAATAGTTTAACAATCTACATAGAAGTTTTCCTATACATTTAGAGGTTCTGTACTTCTAGACAAGTGAATGTTTGTTATACACAGAACCTCGAAATCCATCTGATGATATATGTCCTTTGTGGGGGCTGCAGTATTTCTTTGTTGGCCTGGAGCGGACGTGTGAAGAGCGGCAATACAACAAACGCATAAAACGCGCACAATACGCAGCACACACCTGCTTTACCATCTATCTGTTCTGCCTGTGTATCCATCAAACATGCGATGAACTTGTTGTCTACTTGCTGTAGAACCTGCAGGAGACACAAATGTTCCATCATCAAGGCAAGGATGAGGCGCTCATCGTTGCGTCATTCATCAAATGAAATTGTGGTCCATATCATAAACACACTGAAGGCTGGCGCTATGATACATGTAGTGAGAGACAAGAAAGAGACCTGGGTTGACCGCTGAGCTGTGATGAGCTCAGGGTAATGCTGGACCTTGTTGTGGGGGGTCAAGTAACAAAGTCTTGTGCTACTTCTAGGTGGTGAGCACTGAGCACATCTTCTTGCTGGGCTGCGGTGACCAGGTAGCTCTGGCTGGTTGCATCCTATGCGCTCACACACAAACCATGATAGACATTGAAAGATGTTAGAGACTACCGCTATCACGCAGTTAAGCACATTGATGCAGATGAATAAACTCAACATCCCTCAACACGAGGGAGAGAGAGCAGACGCACCCTGTCATATAATCCGGACATTCAGTTTGCAGTTGCATTTCCAGCACTCATTGCGCAATCACCGTTCAAGTTAAATTTCTTACGCTTTGTACGTCCGGTCACTTACTTTTATTCAATAACAAAAATATATAAAAATAGCACCACAGTGTACATACAATGGGGGTCATTCCGACCTGATCGCATGCTAGCTATTTTTTGCAGTGCAGCGTTGAGATCAAAACTCGGCAAAACTGCGCATGCGTATGAGCCGCAATGCGCAGGCGAGTCATATGGCTACAAAGCGGATCAGTGCTGGGCGATGGATTTAACGAAGAATCCATTCGCACAGCCGCTCGCAAGAAGATTGACAGGAAGAAGGCGTTTGTGGGTGTCAACTGACCGTTTGCAGGGAGTGGTTGGAAAAACGCAGGCGTGTCCAAGCGTTTGCAGGGCGGGTGTCTGATGTCAATTCCGGGTCCGGACAGGCTGAAGTGATCGCAGCGGCTGAGTAAGTTCAGACCTACTCAGAAATTGCACAAAACTTTTTTGTACCACTCGGCTGCACAGGCGTTCGCACACTTGCAAAGCGAAAATACACTCCCCCATAAGTGGCGACTATCTGATCGCAGCGCTGCAAAAAATAGCTAGCGAGTGATCAACTCGAAATGACCCCCAATGTACTTAACGTAACAAGAGAAATCCACAGTTATGTACCGAGCGCTAACACTTGTGATCTGATCTGAGGCCAGCACTTGTTAGGAAATGTTACACCTTTCCATTCACTGATTATTTTTTGAACTGTCAAAGTGCATTTAGTAGGATCAGAGATTTCACAAGAAATATCCACAGTAATGTTGTATGTATGAAACCGTGTGAGTGGTTGCAGAATTGTCATAATGTGTGTTTTGCAAACCAAACAAATGGTTAAGAACATTGGTGTTAATGTATTTGACATAAGCTTGGCGTAAACGGGTACATAAAGTAGACTTTACTATATGGGGCAGCACGGATGGAGTAATGGTTAGTATTACTGCCTCACAGCACTGCGTCATGGGCTCCATCCCACCGTGGCTCTAACTGTGTGGAGTTTGTATATTCTCCCCGTTCTTGCATGGGTTTCCTCTGGATACTCCGGTTTTCTCCCACAATCCAAAAATATACTGGTAGGTTAATTGGCTCACAACAAAATTACCCCTAGCATGAATGTGTGCGCGTATACATGTGGTAGGGACTATAGATTGTAAGCTCCACTGGGGCAGGGACTGAAGTGAATGGCCAAATACTCTCTGTAAGGCACTGCGGAATATGTGTGCGCTATATAAATAACTGGTAATAAATAATATTGTGTAATCTGCGATGCAGAAAACCGACACATGGGCACCAATTCGCTATTGGCGCTTTCTTAAGGTGTAAATTACAGCCAATCCACGTCAGTCCTTCAGGCCCCCTGTGATTTACTTCTGTCACCCTCACGGAGGTCACTAGCCCCATTGTACAGATCCACGCTCCTGTCCTGTAGAACTGAATCAGTCTTCCCCATACACCTAATTCCCGGAATCCATCACTGAGCAATACCGCCTTCAGTCCCACGTTCCAGGCTGCTGCCTACCTTCACTGTGTGAATCATTTCCTTGGTAAAGCGATACGGGTATAATATATTGTGTATCTTCACAGCAAGAGCGTCCGCGTTTCCACTGCTCACATCCACCGCCACCTGCCATGGAGAAAACCAGAAACAGTAACCTACAGGGAGAACGCACACTGGGGCTAGTTCAGATGAGGTTGGAGGTGCTGTCACTTCCTTGGAAGCGGCAGTGATAGCGCTGTACGGTGATGCAGCAGGAGGCGTCTGTTACATGCAGACGTCTCCTGCTGCGGTAGTGATCCGGGCTGTATTCTAGAATCACTGACTCACCATGGGGACATACAAGCCGCCAGTCAGGACAGAGATCCCTGGCCACTTCGCCACCCCGTCCTTAAAAAAGGCATCAGACTGTCAGTGATTGACAGTCTGCGGCCGTCCTGCTTCCTACATTGCAGGACCTGTTCGCACATACACAAAACGGGTTCTGCGCATGCGCAAAGTACAGAACATCATTAATTTGCGCATCAGGACGCAGATTCAAGGGGATCTTACTAGCCCTTCACTGACTCCCCTTCCCCTTCAGAATCCATTTCAAGCTTCTCACACTCACAAAGCGCTCACCCACTCCTCTCCCATCTACGTCTCTGACCTTATCTCCCTTTACACTCCCACCCGTCCTCTTCGCTCTGCTAATGCACGCCACCTCTCCTGCCTACTGATTACTTCCTCCCACTCCTACCTCCAAGATTTTCCACGTGCTGCACCACTTCTCTGGAATTCTCTACCTCTCCCCCTCAGACTTTCCACCTCTTTACAAAACTTAAAATGGGCTCTCAGGACACACTTCTTCACCAAACCCAGCCAAATCTCATCCTAAGCCTTCTGTGGCCCATGCTCACTGTCTACCTCATCTGTGTCACCCCTGTCTGTGTGCCCCTCCCATTTAGAATGTAAGCTCTCACTAGCAGGGCCCTCTTCCCTCATGTGCTTTTACGTCTCTGACTTAACCTATCTTCTTTTTAATACTCCCTTTGATGGCACCAAATCCCTCGGTTTTCTGCCGCACTAATACTTATTTCAGTGCTGTTTACTGATGCAGATACGTTTATATACCCTGTACTTGTCCTATATTGTATTGAGCTGTAAGTCACTGTCTTCATGTTTTGCTTATTTGCTTACTCTGTAATTGGGCGCTGCGGACCCCTTGTGGCGCCATATAAATAAATGATAATATAAATGAGGGCCAATATCAGGAACTAGTTTGGTCTGTTACACATACAACGGACAGGACACGTCTGTAGGGAACATACATTGAACCCTCTGACAGAACACAAATATGCCTGTCCTATCATCAGCCTCTAGCAGACGTCTTCACTACAGGGGTCAGTATATAATGACGTCGTCAATCACGTCAACATAAAAATGTCAACACAGTAACCATGTTGACATGTTCATCATTTCAACATATCGACACTATCTGACAGAATGTAAACAATGCCTTTTGCATATAAGCCTAACCCCAAGTCATCATTTCATGTCAAATTTTAGCCACGTCGACACCATAACTGTCAACGGTGACCATAATTATATTACTGAATAGCATGCTACAATATAAACAAATGCCAAGATCTTTTTCCGCTGAGTTAAATGTGCATTTCACATGTGCAAGGTAATTAGGTTACAGCTCCATCCACACGGTAGTCATACTACACTGCTGTACGGACCATCCCAGCGCCATATATTTCATGTAAGGATTGTGTGTAAGTATAAGACTCTGGCTGTACGCTGGCTGCAACATTTCCCATTAGCTTGATTTGTTCCTTGGTAGAACATATCAATAACTGTTTTTGCAAGAACTAGGACAAAGGCCCTCATTCCGAGTTGATCGCTAGCTGCCGTCGTTCGCTGCGTAGCGATCATTTAAAAAAACGTCAAAACTACGCATGCGTATGAGCCGCAATGCGCACGCACATCGTCTGGGCACAAAGAGCATCGCTGTTTTGCACTGCTTCTAGCGACGATTCCATTCGCACAGCCGAGCGCAAGGAGAATGACAGGAAGAGGGCGTTTATGGGTGTCAACTGACCGATTTCTGGGAGTGTTTGGAAAAACGCAGGCGTGTCCAGGAGTTTGCTGGGCGGGTATCTGACGTCAATACCGGGACCTTCGTCGCAGCAATCATCGCACAGGATAAGTAACTACAGGGCTGGTCTTGTTTTGCACAAAATGTTTTTGTACCGCTCGGCTGCACAGGCGTTCGCACTCGGAATGAGGGCCAATAATCTAAGCACATGCAAATTGTAGGCCTGGTTACAATTCTGTGCTGTGGGGAGGTCCCACACGTGTGCAAAACCAGGCTGGACGAGCCACAAGTCCCACTGTTAATGAATCACTTCATCTCTCTCTATATATATTGTTTTGTTGTCTGATACACACGTTAGCAAGTAACAAGCATCCAATGTTACAGTATTAGCTCAATGTACTTTCTGTTCAGTAAAAGACGTCTCGGTCTATAAAGAAGGATCTCTGTAAATAACCCATATATAATAGTTGCACAGCTTACCAGGGGAGGTCGCACAAACACTGGGTTTTTCCATTCCGAGTACAGAGACTGCAAGGGACCGTTACCTGCAGAGGAAGAAACAGTTCCTATATTGTGTATGACACTGAATGCAAAGTATTGGGATACAGTGCTGTCCCTACCTCCTCCGTGCTCTACAGGGCCTCTCTCTGCTCTGGGCAGGGATGGTATGACGACCTCGCTCCTAAAAGGGTAACACTGGTACTGACACCCTAAACCGATGAGAGCTGGAGATCATTCAAAGGCTCAATGAGCAATATAAACTAATTTATATTTCTCTATCGTCCTAAGTGGATGCTGGGGTTCCTGAAAGGACCATGGGGAATAGCGGCTCCGCAGGAGACAGGGCACAAAAGTAAAGCTTTTACAGGTCAGGTGGTGTGTACTGGCTCCTCCCCCTATGACCCTCCTCCAGACTCCAGTTAGATTTTTGTGCCCGGCCGAGAAGGGTGCAATTCTAGGTGGCTCTCATAAAGAGCTGCTTAGAGAGTTTAGCTTAGGTTTTTTATTTTACAGTGATTCCTGCTGGCAACAGGATCACTGCAACGAGGGACAGAGGGGAGAAGAAGTGAACTCACCTGCGTGCAGGATGGATTGGCTTCTTGGCTACTGGACATGAAGCTCCAGAGGGACGATCACAGGTACAGCCTGGATGGTCACCGGAGCCACGCCGCCGGCCCCCTCACAGATGCTGAAGCAAGAAGAGGTCCAGAATCGGCGGCTGAAGACTCCTGCAGTCTTCTTAAGGTAGCGCACAGCACTGCAGCTGTGCGCCATTTTCCTCTCAGCACACTTCACACGGCAGTCACTGAGGGTGCAGGGCGCTGGGGGGGGGGGCGCCCTGGGAGGCAAATGAAAACCTTTAAAAAGGCTAAAAATACCTCACATATAGCCCCAGAGGCTATATGGAGATATTTACCCCTGCCTAAATGTACTAAATAGCGGGAGACGAGCCCGCCGAAAAAGGGGCGGGGCCTATCTCCTCAGCACACGGCGCCATTTTCTGTCACAGCTCCGCTGGTCAGGAAGGCTCCCAGGTCTCTCCCCTGCACTGCACTACAGAAACAGGGTATAACAGAGAGGGGGGGCAAAATAAATGGCAATATATTAATATAAAAGCAGCTATAAGGGAGCACTTAATCATAAGGCTATCCCTGTCATATATAGCGCTTTTTGGTGTGTGCTGGCAGACTCTCCCTCTGTCTCCCCAAAGGGCTAGTGGGTCCTGTCTTCGTATAGAGCATTCCCTGTGTGTCTGCTGTGTGTCGGTACGTGTGTGTCGACATGTATGAGGACGTTATTGGTGTGGAGGCGGAGCAATTGCCAAATATGAGGATGTCACCTCCTAGGGGGTCGACACCAGAATGGATGCCTTTATTTGTGGAATTACGGGATAGCGTCAACTCGCTTAAGCAGTCGTTTGCCGACATGAGGCGGCCGGACACTCAATTAGTGCCTGTCCAGGCGCCTCAAACACCGTCAGGGGCTGTAAAACGCCCCTTGCCTCAGTCGGTCGACACAGACCCAGACACAGGCACTGATTCCGGTGGTGAAGGTGACGAATCAACCGTATTTTCCAGTAGGGCCACACGTTATATGATTTTGGCAATAAAGGAGATGTTACATTTAGCTGATACTACAGGTACCACTAAACAGGGTATTATGTGGGGTGTGAAAAAACTACCAGTAGTTTTTACCGAATCAGAAGAATTAAATGACGTGTGTGATGAAGCGTGGGGTGCCCCGATAAAAAACTGCTAATTTCAAAGAAGTTATTGGCTTTATACCCTTTCCCGCCAGAGGTTAGGGAGCGCTGGGAAACACCTCCTAGGGTGGACAAAGCGCTAACACGCTTATCAAAACAAGTGGCGTTACCCTCTCCTGAGACGGCCGCACTTAAAGATCCATCAGATAGGAGGATGGAAAATATCCAAAAAGGTATATACACACATGCAGGTGTTATACTGCGACCAGCTATTGCGACTGCCTGGATGTGCAGTGCTGGGGTAGTTTGGTCAGAGTCCCTGATCGAAAATATTGATACCCTGGACAGGGACAATATTTTACTGTCGTTAGAACAAATAAAGGATGCATTTCTTTATATGCGTGATGCACAGAGAGATATCTGCACACTGGCATCACGGGTAAGTGCTATGTCCATTTCGGCCAGAAGAGCTTTATGGACACGACAGTGGACAGGCGATGCGTAGAGGAGTTATTTGGGGTCGGTCTATCGGATTTGGTGGCCACGGCTACGGCCGGGAAATCCACCTTTCTACCTCAAGTCACTCCCCAACAGAAAAAGGCACCGACCTTTCAACCGCAGCCCTTTCGTTCCTTTAAAAATAAGAGAGCAAAGGGCTATTCATATCTGCCACGAGGCAGAGGACAAGGGAAGAGACAGCAACAGGCAGCTCCTTCCCAGGAACAGAAGCCCTCCCCGGCTTCTACAAAAGCCTCAGCATGACGCTGGGGCTTCGCAAGCGGACTCGGGGGCAGTAGGCGGTCGTCTCAAGAATTACAGCGCGCAGTGGGCTCACTCGCAGGTAAATCCCTGGATCCTGCAGATAATATCTCAGGGGTACAGGTTGAAATTAGAGACAGAGCCACCTCGCCGTTTCCTGAAGTCTGCTTTACCAACGTCCCCCTCAGAAAGGGAGACGGTTTTGGAAGCCATTCACAAGCTGTATTCTCAGCAGGTGATAGTCAAGGTACCTCTTCTACAACAAGGGAAGGGGTATTATTCCACTCGTTTTGTGGTACCGAAGCCGGATGGCTCGGTAAGGCCTATTCTAAATCTGAAGTCCTTGAACCTGTACATAAAGAAGTTCAAGTTCAAGATGGAGTCACTCAGAGCAGTGATAGCGAACCTGGAAGAAGGGGACTTTATGGTATCCTTGGACATCAAGGATGCGTATCTCCACGTTCCAATTACCCCTCACACCAGGGGTACCTCAGGTTCGTTGTACAAAACTGTCACTATCAGTTTCAGACGCTGCCGTTTGGTTTGTCCACGGCACCTCGGGTCTTTACAAAGGTAATGGCCGAGATAATATTTCTTCTTCGAAGAAAAGGCGTATTAATTATCCCATACTTGGACGATCTCCTAATAAGGGCAAGGTCCAGAGAACAGCTAGAGATGGGTTTAGCACTATCTCAAGAGGTGCTAAAGCAGCACGGATGGATTCTGAATATTCCAAAATCCCAATTAATGCCGACAACTCGTCTGCTGTTCCTGGGGATGATTCTGGACACAGTTCAGAAAAAGGTTTTTCTTCCCGAAGAAAAAGCCAAGGAGTTATCTGACCTGGTCAGGAACCTCCTAAAACCAGGAAAGGTGTCTGTACATCAATGCACAAGAGTCCTGGGAAAAAATGGTAGCTTCTTACGAAGCAATCCCTTTCGGCGATTCCATGCAAAGGGATCTGTTGGACAAATGGTCAGGGTCGCATCTTCAGATGCACCTGCGGATAACCCTGTCGCCGAGGACAAGGGTATCCCTTCTGTGGTGGTTGCAGGAGGCTCATCTATTGGAGGGCCGCAGATTCGGCATGCAGGATTGGATCCTGGTGACCACGGATGCCAGCCGGAGAGACTGGGGAGCAGTCACACAGGGAAGAAATTTCCAGGGAGTGTGGTCGAGCCTGAAAAAGTCTCTTCACATAAGCATTCTGGAACTAAGAGCAATCTACAATGCTCTAAGCCAGGCGGAACCTCTGCTTCAAGGAAGACCGGTGTTGATCCAGTCGGACAACATCACGGCAGTCGCCCATGTAAACAGACAGGGCGGCACAAGAAGCAGGAGGGCAATGGCAGAAGCTGCCAGGATCCTTCGCTGGGCGGAGAATCACGTGATAGCACTGTCAGCAGTATTCATCCCGGGCGTGGACAACTGGGAAGCAGACTTCCTCAGCAGACACGATCTTCACCCGGGAGAGTGGGGACTTCATCCAGAAGTTTTCCACATGCTATTAAACCGTTGGGTAAAACCAATGGTGGACATGATGGCGTCTCGCCTCAACAAAACACTGGACAGGTATTGCGCCAGGTCAAGAGATCCGCAGGCAATAGCTGTGGACGCGCTGGTAACACCTTGGGTGTACCAGTCGGTATATGTGTTTCCTCCTCTGCCTCTCATACCAAAGGTATTGAGGATTATACGGCAAAGAGGAGTAAGACTAGTGGCTCCGGATTGGCCAAGAAGGACTTGGTACCCGGAACTTCAAGAGATGGTCACGGACGATCCGTGGCCTCTACTTCTGAGAAGGGACCTGCTTCAGCAGGGTCCTTGTCTTTTTCAAGACTTACCGCGGCTGCGTTTGACGGCATGGCGTTTGAATGCCAGATCCTAAAAGGAAAAGGCATTCCAGAAGAAGTCATTCCTACCTTGATAAAGGCAAGGAAGGAAGTCACCGCGAAGCATTATCGCCGTATTTGGCGAAAATATGTTGCGTGGTGCGAGCAGCGGAGTGCTCCGATGGAGGAATTTCAACTGGGTCGTTTTCCTACATTTCCTGCAATCAGGATTGTCTATGGGTCTCAAATTGGGATCTATTAAGGTTCAAATTTCGGCCCTATCACTATTCTTCCAAAAAGAATTGGCCTCAGTCCCTGAGGTCCAGATTTTTATCAAAGGAGTACTGCATATACAGCCTCCTGTGGTGCCTAAGGTGGCACCGTGGGATCTAAATGTAGTTTTAGATTTCCTCAAATCCAATTGGTTTGAACCACTAAAGAATGTGGATTTGAAATATCTCACATGGAAAGTGACTATGTTACTGGCCCTGGCTTCGGCCGGGAGAGTATCTGAACTGGCGGCTTTGTTTTATAAAAGCCCTTATTTAATTTTCCATTCGACATAGGGCAGAGCTGCGGACGCGTCCGCATTTTCTCCCTAAGGTGGTATCAGCGTTTCACCTGAACCAGCCTATTGTAGTGCCTGCGGCTACAGACGACTTGAAGGACTCCAAGTTGTTGGACGTTGTCAGAGCCTTAAAAATATACATTTAAAGGACGGCTGGAGTCAGAAAATCTGACTCGCTGTTTATACTGTATGCACCCAACAAGTTGGGTGCACCTGCTTCTAAGCAGTCGATTGCTCGTTGGATTTGTAACAAAATTCAACTTGTACATTCTGTGGCAGGCCTGCCACAGCCTAAATCTGTTAAGGCCCATTCCGCAAGGAAGGTGGGCTCATCTTGGGCGGCTGCCCGAGGGGTCTCGGCATTACAACTCTGCCGAGCAGCTACGTGGTCAGGGGAGAACACGTTTGTAAATTTTTACAAATTTGATACCCTGGCAAAGGAGGACCTGGAGTTCTCTCATTCGGTGCTGCAGAGTCATCCGCACTCTCCCGCCCGTTTGGGAGCTTTGGTATAATCCCCATGGTCCTTTCAGGAACCCCAGCATCCACTTAGGACGATAGAGAAAATAAGAATTTACTTACCGATAATTCTATTTCTCGGAGTCCGTAGTGGATGCTGGGCGCCCATCCCAAGTGCGGATTATCTGCAATACTTGTACATAGTTATTGTTAACTAATTCGGGTTATTGTTTAGGAAGCCATCTTTCAGAGGCTCCTCTGTTATCATACTGTTAACTGGGTTTAGATCACAAGTTGTACGGTGTGATTGGTGTGGCTGGTATGAGTCTTACCCGGGATTCAAAATCCTCCCTTATTGTGTACGCTCGTCCGGGCACAGTACCTAACTGGAGTCTGGAGGAGGGTCATAGGGGGAGGAGCCAGTACACACCACCTGACCTGTAAAAGCTTTACTTTTGTGCCCTGTCTCCTGCGGAGCCGCTATTCCCCATGGTCCTTTCAGGAACCCCAGCATCCACTACGGACTCCGAGAAATAGAATTATCGGTAAGTAAATTCTTATTATATATATATATATATATATATATATATATCATTATAATATAGGAAATATATCAATCTAATCTCATGTCCCACTGCAGGTGTGTGCGATGGGCAGAATAGAGTGTGGGCCCACAACATTCAACTCAGTAAATGAAATCATCTTCTACTTCAGCCATCATGTGAGATTGGAACGGGAAGGCTGTCCGATTTACTTATTCCACAATTAACATAAATCTCACTTTATCCCAATAATCTAGGTCACAGGTTCTCAAACTCGGTCCTCAGGACCCCACACGGTTCATGTTTTGCAGGTCACTTGTAGATTTTTTAAAATGTGACAGTTGGTGACACACAGAGCAGCTGATGGGTGACCTGGAAAACGTGAACCGTGTGGGGCCCTGAGGACCGAGTTTGAAAACCACTGATCTAGGTCAATATATCTACAACTGAAATGAGAAAGCTCATCTCTGATTGATGTTATAAAGATGTGTCCTCATACATCTTGCCTCAATACACCATGCAGCGTGTAACTCAGCATCGGGCGTCTAATTTTGCAGAAAATGTGTCTTATTCGCATCGCTATGCAAATAAGACGCACACGCAGATTCTGCTGATTAAAAAGATATGCGCCATGCCAATAATCTGTTTGTGTCTGTATCTGCATATGTAACGGTAGGTTACAGTGCTTTCCTAGAAAACACTGTTGCGTAGCATTACGTATGCAGATACAGCCGCGGTCACACACAGAATATAGGCATGTCGCATATCATTCTAATCCACAAAAGCGGCTTGTGCGTCCTATTCGCATCATTTTGCGAATCAGGGCCGAATTAAATTAGCGTCAAAATCTGTGTAATGTACTGCAATTGCCATTTTTGCAGCTTTTATGCCGCAAAAACATGCTTTACGTGGGTATGCGCTCTCTTGCAATTCGCTTATTCAATTGCAAAATCGCGAAAAACAGGATTACCGAGAAAATTCATGCCAGCAGTGAACAGTGTAGGGGAAAATGGGTAAATCAGCCTGTACCCCAAAAAAAGCTAAACTAACATAGGGTAACAGTATAGAAGTCTATTAGTGGTCATAATTAAAGTATTTGGGGTGATTAAATTGGTCAAATGAATGCTATATGCATATATTTTTTTTTATGTGAAAAAATTATAGAGAGCAATGTTTTTCTGAAAAATAAGTGCTAAAATTAAATTCGGGGTACATAAAAATGGGTATAAGTATATATTTGGGTCATTTTAGGGGACTTTAAAGAAAAAAAAGTGGAAACTGACCGATTAATCCCACCTGCAAGTCTAAAAACACATGTCCAACTCCTAAAGCACCCCAATATACCTGTCCCAGACCTTGTCCGCCAATATCCATTATTTTGCACTTATTCACGCCAACAATGACATGTCATTATTTGGCAGTTAAAAAAACACACGTATTAATTAGTCATTCAGGGGTGTGTCCCAGGGGTTCTGAACCAAATCCCCACATCTTTAATTTAAAATAGGGATTTTCCCCAAGTTTATCGCCTGCTCAGAGGTGGTGAATTGAAATTTGCGGTATAATTACCTCAAATCCGTTTTCACCAGCAATTGAATAGGCGCTTTTTCGAGATTTGTGGTACGGCCAATTGAATTAGTCCCTGAGACGCATTTTAATGGAAAAAGTGGAATGAAAAGCCGATCGGCGCTACCAAGTCATGCCACGCATGGCGTGACCAGAAGGGCTGTTTAATGTGCAGGGGAAACAAGATGTGAGTGGACACATCGTATATATATTGATGTCTTCCATCAGTAAAGGGCTTTAAATGGTGGAAAACATAAACAAATTGCTAAAATATGGATATTATACTGGTCATGGGGTCTCTGTAAAGGTCAAAGGTAAAGGTGTGGGGGCAAATATTCTCTCACTGCACTGCCCTACAACTACCCCCATTGTGGCAATAACCACCGTGAACAATGTCTACATTTTACCTAAAATGATCAGGTGACTGGAGGAAGACCACCCCTGATCCTGCCTCTAACACAGACTAAGTTTCTCCCCAGGCTCAGTGAGTGGGTACGTACCATTATTGCACACTACATTCACAGACATATTAGATAAGTCTTTGGTGCATGCAGTCCTCCTGTCCACCGTGGGGGCGCTGTAACTGCTGAGTCCTGTGCTTGTGTTGATGAAGACGCTCCTCCCTAGAGACTCTTCGTAACACTGCAGCCACCTGGGTGCCTCTGTGGGACAGTCATCTGTGTGGAGCTCCTCTGCCCCAGCGTCACTGGATGGCCATTTCTGCTCACCGATTGGTGGACTGCTGTTAGTATTAATTACATTATTGCCCTGAGTAGCTGAGGGGAGTGGTGCACTTTGGTTCAGCAGTATGACCGATGGCTCAGCGGGAGTCATACTATTGACAGATAAGCCTCCAGTTGGTGTATCCATGGGGCAGGAAGCCACCTCCATCTCCTTCAGCTTGAACAGCTTTGCAGTCAATGAACTACGACATTTCGAACCACTCTGCTCTTTCAGATTTGAACTGACGTAATCAGATAGTGTCAAGGGGCTGACGTCCATCTCAGTGGACGCTTCCCCTGTGCCCACTGCTGGAGTCCGAGCCATGTCCTGCAGTGTGTTGGGTGGCAGATCTCTAACTGCACGACACGAGTCATCAGAATGATGCGTGCTGTTGGTTTCCATCTGCTCAGGTTCATCTGGGGGCCTCAGTTGCAGGCTGCCTCTGCCAGCAGGGTGATTGTCTGAGGTCGGGACCTTTTTGTAAAGTCTTCTGAATTTGTCCAATGAATCAAGGTTTGCAGCTGAATGCAGCTTTATAAGTTTTCGTTTATTTGGTCTCTCTGTGGTGAGGTTGTCACTTTTATATTTTAAAACAACGGGACCTTTAATTTCCTGGTGACTTTTTCTAAGTCTTAATACTGAAGGCGTAACATCTAAATCATTATGCTCTTCTTCAAAATCGTTCTCTGAGTTTCCCTTTGTCATTTTATTTCCAGCTGTTTCTGTATCACGGAGAGAACTGTTCTGGAACAGAATTGTCCTCCTAGTAACGTCCGTTGGTGGTGGAGTCTCTGAGATATTACGTTCAGGTTCTTCTGATAGAGCACTAAAACGTCTGCCAGAAACAGAGAATGGTCCGCTCTGACTGTGTTGTCCCTCTAAGCTCTCCTCATTGACAAGTCCACACGCCAAGACATTTCCTACCCAGGAATGAGGCCTTGCACTGTCAGCTGTCTCCTGGTTATTGTAGGCAGATGTTGCCGCGTGTTTGGCCTGATCCGCAGCTAAAGCCAGTACGTCACCTCCTTTTATCCCTTCCTCTATATGCTCTTCCTCAGTCCTTACATTCTGTTCATCTATCTTGCGATCCCCGGAATCCACGCGCAAAGTGGGACAGACAGATTTCCCTGTGCTGTCTCTGGGGCTCTGGTCATTATCTATGTCACTTGTGTCTCCAGCCCCCTGTGACTTGTGTGCGCTGACCAGGTTACTGCGACACACAGGCTTTGATTTCAGATGAGCATTCCAAGATGAAGCCAGCTCCTGATCCGCTTCGTGTTGAGAATCACGGCATGATAAGGAGAAATGGTGTCTCTGGTTAAATTCAGTTATCTCATCCTTTGAAGCCTCTGAAAACAGGTTCTCTCTCTGCAGAAAAGCCTTCACCCCTTGCTCAACGCCCAGCAAGATGTTGCTCCAGTCTTGGAATTCAATCAATGTTTTATCAGGCTGAAAGCAAACATCGTACTCATAGTAACCACACTGGATGTTTATTACAAAGATCCCATACAGATCGCAACTAGACCGGTGGCGGCCAGGACTGCCATTGGTTTTGCCCACCAGGCTGGTCTTTGGCCTGCATATTATACTTTCTTTCCTTAAAATAAAGTCAATAAGTTTGTGTAACCTTGTTCTCAGCACAAATCGGTTGTTAACATACAAAAACTGCATTGCCCTGTTGTAGTGCCCCTCCCGACTGATGAGCCCATTAATACTAAAACCGTTCAGCGCGTGCTGGACTTCTCTGAGGTTCCGAGATCTGCTCAGTCCATAGATTTGGCAAAAGCGAGACGATACGTCCTTGGTTTTTGGTAACTGGAGAACTATAGAATGAAGAACGTCGTTCTTCAGGGAAAAGGAGATGGATGGATTCACGAGAGACACGGCTTCCACTTTCTGTCGAATCCTTTCCAGTTCCAGCACCTGGTCTACACACTTTCTACGCACTGGCATATTATAAAACAGGTTATATAAAGTGACTGTGGTCCCTGGGCTGGGACGTTCGGTCACGGCTTCCTGCACTGCCCGTGGTTTTCCGTTCTGGAAGAGTTTAGTAAATGTTCTATCTGTATTCTTGTGCCTAGAACAGACTTCTACTACACTGCAGACATCGACCATGCTTGCAATGGCTTCTCCACGAAACCCATAAAACTTCAAGTTCTCTAAATCCTTTATTGAATGGCATTTGCTTGTAAAATACCTCACCCCCACCCTGTCCATGTCTTCCATGCACAGGCCGCAGCCATTGTCCACAACCTGGACTTTGAAAACCTCGAGGTCAACGCGCACAGCAACGCAGGAGGCATGAGCATCGGCGCTGTTCAGGAGGAGCTCTTCAACACACTGTCCAACCGAAGTAACGGCCACTCCGGAACGCAAACGGCCTCTGACTTCCTCTGTCAAGACTCGGATCATTGAAAACAACAGTAAACTATAATGCTGGACGGGAGAACAGACGTTGATGTGTCAAAACTTCTTGGAGGACATTACACCGTTCTCTTATCTTCACGGACTCGGCTCTTCTCTGTGGCATACAACTGAAGGAACAAACACAGACAACACAAATGACACTGTGACTATTAGAACATGTGATTATCGTTAAGTGCTGCTCTGTGAACCCCCAGTTCTTATGACATTAGCACTATGGAAGTGGCTGCAGGAATTAGCAAAAAAGTTAACCTATAATAGCACCTGTTACGCAGAAGAAGTATTAGGCACAACATAACATTGCTTGTTGTAATACATACTATAGTATGCAGTCATTATCACACAGGGTGGCAAAAATGACACATTAATCCTGAGTCTCATGTATCGTATTTCTGGTCTGTGTGTTACAGGCAGTGATATACAGTATACAGTACAGCAGGTCTGTGTGTTACAGGGAGGTATATACAGTATACAGTACAGCAGGTCTGTGTGTTACAGGGAGGTATATACAGTATACAGTACAGCAGGTCTGTGTGTTACAGGCAGTGATATACAGTATACAGTACAGCAGGTCTGTGTGTTACAGGCAGTGATATACAGTATACAGTACAGCAGGTCTGTGTGTTACAGGCAGTGATATACAGTATACAGTACAGCAGGTCTGTGTGTTACAGGCAGTGATATACAGTATACAGTACAGCAGGTCTGTGTGTTACAGGCAGTGATATACAGTATACAGTACAGCAGGTCTGTGTGTTACAGGGAGGTATATACAGTATACAGTACAGCAGGTCTGTGTGTTACAGGCAGTGATATACAGTATACAGTACAGCAGGTCTGTGTGTTACAGGGAGGTATATACAGTATACAGTACAGCAGGTCTGTGTGTTACAGGCAGTGATATACAGTATACAGTACAGCAGGTCTGTGTGTTACAGGGAGGTATATACAGTACAGCAGGTCTGTGTGTTACAGGCAGTGATATAGAGTATACAGTACAGCAGATCTGTGTGTTACAGGCAGTGATATACAGTACAGCAGGTCTGTGTGCTACAGGGAGGTATATACAGTACAGCAGGTCTATGTGTTACAGGCAGTGATATACAGTATACAGTACAGCAGGTCTGTGTGTTACAGGTAGTGATATACAGTATACAGTACAGCAGGTCTGTGTGTTACAGGTAGTGATATACAGTACAGCAGGTCTGTGTGCTACAGGGAGGTATATACAGTACAGCAGGTCTGTGTGTTACAGGCAGTGATATACAGTATACAGTACAGCAGGTCTGTGTGTTACAGGTAGTGATATACAGTACAGCAGGTCTGTGTGCTACAGGGAGGTATATACAGTACAGCAGGTCTATGTGTTACAGGCAGTGATATACAGTATACAGTACAGCAGGTCTGTGTGTTACAGGCAGTGATATACAGTATACAGTACAGCAGGTCTGTGTGTTACAGGCAGTGATATACAGTATACAGTACAGCAGGTCTGTGTGTTACAGGGAGGTATATACAGTACAGCAGGTCTGTGTGTTACAGACAGTGATATACAGTATACAGTACAGCAGGTCTGTGTGTTACAGGGAGGTATATACAGTATACAGTACAGCAGGTCTGTGTGTTACAGGCAGTGATATACAGTATACAGTACCGCAGGTCTGTGTGTTACAGGGAGGTATATACAGTACAGCAGGTCTGTGTGTTACAGGCAGTGATATAGAGTATACAGTACAGCAGATCTGTGTGTTACAGGCAGTGATATACAGTACAGCAGGTCTGTGTGTTACAGGGAGGTATATACAGTATACAGTACAGCAGGTCTGTGTGTTACAGGCAGTGATATACAGTATACAGTACAGCAGGTCTGTTTGTTACAGGCAGTGATATACAGTATACAGTACAGCAGGTCTGTGTGTTACAGGGAGGTATATACACAGTACAGCAGGTCTGTGTGTTACAAACAGTAATATACAGTATACAGTACAGCAGGTCTGTGTGTTACAGGCAGTGATATACAGTATACAGTACAGCAGATCTGTGTGTTACAGGGAGGTATATACAGTATACAGTACAGCAGGTCTGTGTGTTACAGGCAGTGATATACAGTATACAGTACAGCAGGTCTGTGTGTTACAGGCAGTGATATACAGTATACAGTACAGCAGGTCTGTGTGTTACAGGCAGTGATATACAGTATACAGTACAGCAGGTCTGTGTGTTACAGGCAGTGATATACAGTATACAGTACAGCAGGTCTGTGTGTTACAGGGAGGTATATACAGTATACAGTACAGCAGGTCTGTGTGTTACAGGCAGTGATATAAAGTATACAGTACAGCAGGTCTATGTGTTACAGGCAGTGAAATACAGTATACAGTACAGCAGGTCTATGTGTTACAGGCAGTGATATACAGTATACAGTACAGCAGGTCTGTGTGTTACAGGCAGTGATATACAGTATACAGTACAGCAGGTCTGTGTGTTATAGGGAGGTATATACAGTACAGCAGGTCTGTGTGTTACAGGGAGGTATATACAGTATACAGTACAGCAGGTCTGTGTGTTACAGGCAGTGATATACAGTATACAGTACAGCAGGTCTGTGTGTTACAGGGAGGTATATACAGTATACAGTACAGCAGGTCTGTGTGTTACAAGCAGTGATATACAGTATACAGTACAGCAGGTCTGTGTGTTACAGGCAGTGATATACAGTATACAGTACAGCAGGTCTGTGTGTTACAGGGAGGTATATACAGTATACAGTACAGCAGGTCTGTGTGTTACAGGCAGTGATATACAGTATACAGTACAGCAGGTCTGTGTGTTACAGGGAGGTATATACAGTATACAGTACAGCAGGTCTGTGTGTTACAGGCAGTGATATACAGTATACAGTACAGCAGGTCTGTGTGTTACAGGGAGGTATATACAGTATACAGTACAGCAGGTCTGTGTGTTACAGGCAGTGATATACAGTATACAGTACAGCAGGTCTGTGTGTTACAGGCAGTGATATACAGTATACAGTACAGCAGGTCTGTGTGTTACAGGCAGTGATATACAGTATACAGTACAGCAGGTCTGTGTGTTACAGGGAGGTATATACAGAATACAGTACAGCAGGTCTGTGTGTTACAGGCAGTGATTATACAGTATACAGTACAGCAGGTCTGTGTGTTACAGGGAGGTATATACAGTATACAGTACAGCAGGTCTGTGTGTTACAGGCAGTGATATACAGTATACAGTACAGCAGGTCTGTGTGTTACAGGGAGGTATATACAGTATACAGTACAGCAGGTCTGTGTGTTACAGGCAGTGATATACAGTATACAGTACAGCAGGTCTGTGTGTTACAGGGAGGTATATACAGTATACAGTACAGCAGGTCTGTGTGTTACAGGCAGTGATATACAGTATACAGTACAGCAGGTCTGTGTGTTACAGGCAGTGATTATACAGTATACAGTACAGCAGGTCTGTGTGTTACAGGCAGTGATATACAGTATACAGTACAGCAGGTCTGTGTGTTACAGGCAGTGATATACAGTATACAGTACAGCAGGTCTGTGTGTTACAGGCAGTGATTATACAGTATACAGTACAGCAGGTCTGTGTGTTACAGGGAGGTATATACAGTATACAGTACAGCAGGTCTGTGTGTTACAGGCAGTGATATACAGTATACAGTACAGCAGGTCTGTGTGTTACAGGCAGTGATTATACAGTATACAGT
Source organism: Pseudophryne corroboree (assembly GCF_028390025.1). Taxonomy (NCBI): domain Eukaryota; kingdom Metazoa; phylum Chordata; class Amphibia; order Anura; family Myobatrachidae; genus Pseudophryne; species Pseudophryne corroboree. Next base: position 159,706,112 of record NC_086455.1, on the reverse strand, counting down.
ACAGCAGGTCTGTGTGTTACAGGGAGGTATATACAGTATACAGTACAGCAGGTCTGTGTGTTACAGGCAGTGATATACAGTATACAGTACAGCAGGTCTGTGTGTTACAGGCAGTGATTATACAGTATACAGTACAGCAGGTCTGTGTGTTACAGGGAGGTATATACAGTATACAGTACAGCAGGTCTGTGTGTTACAGACAGTGATATACAGTATACAGTACAGCAGGTCTGTGTGTTACAGGGAGGTATATACAGTACAGCAGGTCTGTGTGTTACAGGGAGGTATATACAGTATATCATCACCATGTATATATAGTAATACATAATTACAGTGATTACCAGGTCAGGTGGCCAGTGCCTCACACACAATCACCGCTGCTCCTGATACACAGGGGGCGGGACCGGGAGTCACATGACAACTTCCTGGTTACCAGGGTCGTTTTTTTTCTACTTCCTAATTACTGGAGAGAAATTGAAGAGCATCATGGGATACATAAGGCCACGCCCCCTCTTGTGTGTCACGGTAGTCTGTCTGTCTCACACTGTGTGGTGTAAATCAGTATATAATAACTGTATCCCCCTCCCCTACAGCATTCCTATCACTGTATATCAGTATACCCACCTGCCCTGTATCAGTATATCCCCTCCCCTACAGCACTCCTATCACTGTATATCAGTATACCCCCTGCCCTGTATCACTCTGTATCAGTATATCCCCCTCCCCTACAGCACTCCTATCACTGTATATCAGTATACCCACCTGCCCTGTATCAGTATATCCCCTCCCCTATAGCACTCCTGTCACTGTATATCAGTATACCCTCCTTCCCTGTATCACTCTGTATCAGTATATCCCCCTCCCCTACAGCACTCCTATCACTGTATATCAGTATACCCACCTGCCCTGTATCAGTATATCCCCTCCCCTATAGCACTCCTGTCACTGTATATCAGTATACCCTCCTACCCTGTATCACTCTGTATCAGTATATCCCCCTCCCCTACAGCACTCCTGTCACTGTATATCAGTATACCCTCCTTCCCTGTATCACTCTGTATCAGTATATCCCCCTCCCCTACAGCACTCCTATCACTGTATATCAGTATACCCCCCTTCCCTGTATCAATATATCCCCCTACCCTATAGCACTCCTATCACTGTATATCAGTATACCCTCCTTCCCTGTATCACTCTGTATCAGTATATCCCCCTCTCCTACAGCACTCATATCACTGTATATCAGTATACCCCCCTTCCCTGTATCACTCTGTATCAGTATATCCACCTCCCCTACAGCACTCCTGTCACTGTATATCAGTATACCCCCCTTCCCTGTATCAATATATCCCCCTCCCCTACAGCATTCCTATCACTGTATATCAGTATACCCCCCTTCCCTGTATCACTCTGTATCAGTATATCCCCCTCCCCTACAGCACTCCTATCACTGTATATCAGTATATCCCCCTCCCCTACAGCACTCCTATCACTGTATATCAGTATACCCACCTGCCCTGTATCAGTATATACCCTCCCCTATAGCACTCCTGTCACTGTATATCAGTATACCCTCCTTCCCTGTATCACTCTGTATCAGTATATCCCCCTCCCCTACAGCACTCCTGTCACTGTATATCAGTATACCCTCCTTCCCTGTATCACTCTGTATCAGTATATCCCCCTCCCCTACAGCACTCCTGTCACTGTATATCAGTATACCCCCTTGCCCTGTATCACTCTGTATCAGTATATCCCCCTCCCCTACAGCACTCCTGTCACTGTATATCAGTATACCCTCCTTCCCTGTATCACTCTGTATCAGTATATCCCCCTCCCCTACAGCACCCCTATCACTGTATATCAGTATACCCCCCTTCCCTGTATCAATATATCCCCCTCCCCTATAGCACTCCTATCACTGTATATCAGTATACCCTCCTTCCCTGTATCACTCTGTATCAGAATATCCCCCTCTCCTACAGCACTCCTATCACTGTATATCAGTATACCCCCCTCCCCTACAGCACTCCTATCACTGTATATCAGTATACCCCCCTTCCCTGTATCACTCTGTATCAGTATATCCCCCTCCCCTACAGCACTCCTGTCACTGTATATCAGTATACCCTCCTTCCCTGTATCACTCTGTATCAGTATATCCCCCTGCCCTACAGCACTCCTGTCACTGTATATCAGTATACCCCCCTTCCCTGTATCAATATATCCCCCTCCCCTACAGCACTCCTATCACTGTATATCAGTATACCCTCCTTCCCTGTATCACTCGGTATCAGTATATCCCCCTCCCATACAGCACTCCTATCACTGTATATCAGTATACCCCCCTTCCCTGTATCACTCTGTATCAGTATATCCCCCTCCCCTACAGCACTCCTATCACTGTATATCAGTATATCCCCCTTCCCTACAGCACTCCTATCACTGTATATCAGTATACCCCCCTGCCCTGTATCACTCTGTATCAGTATATCCTCCTCTCCTACAGCACTCCTGTCACTGTATATCAGTATACCCTCCTTCCCTGTATCACTCTGTATCAGTATATCCCCCTCCCCTACAGCACTCCTGTCACTGTATATCAGTATACCCCCCTTCCCTGTATCAATATATCCCCCTCCCCTACAGCATTCCTATCACAGTATATCAGTATACCCCCCTTCCCTGTATCACTCTGTATCAGTATATCCCCCTCCCCTACAGCACTCCTGTCACTGTATATCAGTATACCCCCCTTCCCTGTATCAATATATCCCCCTCCCCTACAGCACTCCTATCACTGTATATCAGTATACCCTCCTTCCCTGTATCACTCTGTATCACTCTGTATCAGTATATCCCCCTCCCCTACAGCACTCCTATCACTGTATATCAGTATACTTCCCTTCCCTGTATCACTCTGTATCAGTATATCCCCCTCCCCTACAGCACTCCTATCACTGTATATCAGTATATCCCCCTCCCCTACAGCACTCCTATCACTGTATATCAGTATACCCCCCTGCCCTGTATCACTCTGTATCAGTATATCCTCCTCTCCTACAGCACTCCTGTCACTGTATATCAGTATACCCTCCTTCCCTGTATCACTCTGTATCAGTATATCCCCCTCCCCTACAGCACTCCTGTCACTGTATATCAGTATACCCCCTTCCCTGTATCAATATATCCCCCTCCCCTACAGCATTCCTATCACTGTATATCAGTATACCCCCCTTCCCTGTATCACTCTGTATCAGTATATCCCCCTCCCCTACAGCACTCCTATCACTGTATATCAGTATACCCTCCTTCCCTGTATCACTCTGTATCAGTATATCCCCCTCCCCTACAGCACTCCTATCACTGTATATCAGTATACCCCCCTTCCCTGTATCACTCTGTATCAGTATATCCCCCTCCCCTACAGCACTCCTATCACTGTATATCAGTATATCCCCCTCCCCTACAGCACTCCTATCACTGTATATCAGTATACCCCCCTGCCCTGTATCACTCTGTATCAGTATATCCCCCTCCCCTACAGCACTCCTATCACTGTATATCAGTATATCCCCCTCCCCTACAGCACTCCTATCACTGTATATCAGTATACCCACCTGCCATGTATCAGTATATCCCCTCCCCTATAGCACTCCTGTCACTGTATATCAGTATACCCTCCTTCCCTGTATCACTCTGTATCAGTATATCCCCCTCTCCTACAGCACTCCTATCACTGTATATCAGTATACCCCCCTTCCCTGTATCAGTATAACCCCCTCCCCTACAGCACTCCTATCACTGTATATCAGTATACCCCCCTTCCCTGTATCACTCTGTATCAGTATATCCCCCTCCCCTACAGCACTCCTGTCACTGTATATCAGTATACCCTCCTTCCCTGTATCACTCTGTATCAGTATATCCCCCTCCCCTACAGCACTCTTATCACTGTATATCAGTATATCCCCCTCCCCTACAGCACTCCTATCACTGTATATCAGTATACCCCCCTGCCCTGTATCACTCTGTATCAGTATATCCTCCTCTCCTACAGCACTCCTGTCACTGTATATCAGTATACCCTCCTTCCCTGTATCACTCTGTATCAGTATATCTCCCTCCCCTACAGCACTCCTGTCACTGTATATCAGTATACCCCCCTTCCCTGTATCAATATATCCCCCTCCCCTACAGCACTCCTATCACTGTATATCAGTATACCCTCCTTCCCTGTATCACTCTGTATCAGTATATCCCCCTCCCCTACAGCACTCCTATCACTGTATATCAGTATACCCTCCTTCCCTGTATCACTCTGTATCAGTATATCCCCCTCCCCTACAGCACTCCTATCACTGTATATCAGTATACCCTCCTTCCCTGTATCACTCTGTATCAGTATATCCCCCTCCCCTACAGCACTCCTATCACTGTATATCAGTATACCCTCCTTCCCTGTATCACTCTGTATCAGTATATCCCCCTCCCCTACAGCACTCCTATCACTGTATATCAGTATACCCCCCTTCCCTGTATCACTCTGTATCAGTATATCCCCCTCCCCTACAGCACTCCTATCACTGTATATCAGTATATCCCCCTCCCCTACAGCACTCCTATCACTGTATATCAGTATACCCCCCTGCCCTGTATCACTCTGTATCAGTATATCCCCCTCCCCTACAGCACTCCTATCACTGTATATCAGTATATCCCCCTCCCCTACAGCACTCCTATCACTGTATATCAGTATACCCACCTGCCATGTATCAGTATATCCCCTCCCCTATAGCACTCCTGTCACTGTATATCAGTATACCCTCCTTCCCTGTATCACTCTGTATCAGTATATCCCCCTCTCCTACAGCACTCCTATCACTGTATATCAGTATACCCCCCTTCCCTGTATCACTCTGTATCAGTATATCCCCCTCCCCTACAGCACTCTTATCACTGTATATCAGTATATCCCCCTCCCCTACAGCACTCCTATCACTGTATATCAGTATACCCCCCTGCCCTGTATCACTCTGTATCAGTATATCCTCCTCTCCTACAGCACTCCTGTCACTGTATATCAGTATACCCTCCTTCCCTGTATCACTCTGTATCAGTATATCTCCCTCCCCTACAGCACTCCTGTCACTGTATATCAGTATACCCCCCTTCCCTGTATCAATATATCCCCCTCCCCTACAGCACTCCTATCACTGTATATCAGTATACCCTCCTTCCCTGTATCACTCTGTATCAGTATATCCCCCTCCCCTACAGTACTCCTATCACTGTATATCAGTATATCCCCCTCCCCTACAGCACTCCTATCACTGTATATCAGTATACCCCCCTGCCCTGTATCACTCTGTATCAGTATATCCTCCTCTCCTACAGCACTCCTGTCACTGTATATCAGTATACCCTCCTTCCCTGTGTTACTCTGTATCAGTATATCCCCCTCCCCTACAGCATTCCTGTCACTGTATATCAGTATACCCCCCTTCCCTGTATCAATATATCCCCCTCCCCTACAGCATTCCTATCACTGTATATCAGTATACCCCCCTTCCCTGTATCACTCTGTATCAGTATATCCCCCTCCCCTACAGCACTCCTATCACTGTATATCAGTATACCCCCCTTCCCTGTATCACTCTGTATCAGTATATCCCCCTCCCCTACAGCACTCCTATCACTGTATATCAGTATATCCCCCTCCCCTACAGCACTCCTATCACTGTATATCAGTATACCCCCCTGCCCTGTATCACTCTCCCCTGCAGATAATTCTCCACCGATAATTTAATTACTCACTGACACATTTCTCAGGTCACCCAGCAGGTGCACAGGTGTACGTATTACTCACTGACCCATTTCCCAGGTCACCCAGCAGGTGCACAGGTGTACTCATTACTGACACATTTCCCAGGTCACCCAGCAGGTGCACAGGTGTATTCATTACTCACTGGCACATTTCCCAGGTCACCCAGCAGGTGCACAGGTGTACTCATTACTGACACATTTCCCAGGTCATCCAGCAGGTGCACAGGTGTATTCATTACCCACTGACATTTCCCAGGTCACCCAGCAGGTGCACAGGTGTACGTATTACTCACTGACACATTTCCCAGGTCACCCAGCAGGTGTACTTATTACTCACTGGCACATTTCCCAGGTCACCCAGCAGGTGCACAGGTATATTCATTACTCACTGGCACATTTCCCAGGCCACCCAGCAGCTGCACAGGTGTACTCCTTACTGACACATTTCCCAGGTCACCTAGCAGGTGCACAGGTGTATTCATTATCCACTGACACATTTCCCAGGTCACCCAGCAAGTGCACAGGTATATTCATTACTCACTGGCACATTTCCCAGGTCACCCAGCAGGTGCGCAGTTATATTCTTTACCCACTGACACATTTCCTAGGTCACCCAGCAGGTGCGCAGGTGTAGTCATTACCCACTGACACATTTCCCAGGTCAAGCAGCATGTGCACAGGTGTATTCATTACTCACTGACACATTTCCCAGGTCACCCAGCAGGTGCACAGGTGTATTCATTACTCACTGACACATTTCCCAGGTCACCCAGCAGGTGCACAGGTGTATTCATTACTCACTGAGACATTTTTTCACATCCACAGGTGATTGTATTTCATTTGGGAGGAGACCTGGAAAACATGCACTGTTTGGGGTCCTTAGGACAGAGGGCCTAATTTAGAGTTGACTGCAGCAGCAAATTTGTTAGCAGTTGGGCAAAACCATGTGCACTGCAGGTGGGGCAGATGTAATATGTGCAGAGAGAGTTAGATTTGTGTGGGTTATAGTGTTTCTGTGCAGGGTAAAATAGGATTTTATATACCTACTGGTAAATCCTTTTCCCGTAGTCCATAGAGGATGCTTGGGTTCCATTTAGTACCATGGGGAATAGACGGGTCCACTAGGAGCCACTGGCACTTTAAGAGTTTAATAGTGTGGACTGGCTCCTCCCTCTATGGCCCTCCTACCAGACTCAGTCTAGAAACTGTGTCCGAGGAGACGGACATACTTCGAGAGAAGGAAATACACAGATAGTGGTGAAATTCACACCAGCTCACACATAACAAAAGGAAAGCCAAGCTAACCAACTTGAAACGAATCAGCAACGACTGAACCAACAATACTTAACCAAGTAACAATGCAGGAATACGAAGCACTGGGCGGGCGCCCAGCATCCTCTACGGACTACGAGAAAAGGATTTACCGGTAGGTATATAAAATCCTATTTTCTCTTACATCCTAGAGGTTGCTGGGGTTCCATTTAGTACCATGGGGATGTACCAAAGCTCCCACTACGGGAGGGAGAGTACTGAGGTCCCTGCAGAACAGATTGACCAAACTTAAGGTCCTCAGAGGCCAAAGTATCAAACTTGTAGAACTAAGCAAACGTGTTCGACCCTGACCAAGTAGCTGCTCGGCAAAGCTGTAAAGCCGAAACACCCAGGACAGCAGCACATGAAGAACCCACCTTACGAGTAGAGTGGGCCTAAACAGATCTCGGAATCGGCAATCCTGCCGTGGAATAAGCATGCTGGATAGTAAGCCTGATCCAGTGAGAAATCGTCTGCTTAGAAGCAGGACACCCAATCTTGTTGGGATCATAGAGAACAAATAGTGCGTCCGACTTCTTGTGACGAGAAGTTCTCTTCACATATATCTTTAAAGCCCTCACAACATCCAAGGACTTTGAGGTAATTGAGGCGTCAGTAGCCAACTTTTGGAAGAAATTGCTGATGCGTTCCGAGCTCAGCTCTATCCTCATGGAAAATCAAGTAGGGGCTCTTGTGCGACATTGCCCCCAAGTCTTGCAGATGCCAGTGTGACCGCCTTCCAAGTAAGAAACTTTATGTCCACCTCCTGTAAAGGTTCGAACCAATCCGATTGCAGGAACTGCAGAACCACATTAAGATCCCAAGGTGCCGTAGGAGGCACAAAGAGTGGTCTGATGTGCAGAACTCCTTTAAAGAATGTCTGAACCTCAGGGAGAGCAGCCAATTATTTCTGGAAGAAAATGGACAAGGCCGAAATCTGGACCTTTATGGGCCCACATCCACACCTGCTTGCAGAAAGAGGAGAAACCGTCCGAGTTGAAACTCCACCGTAAGAAACTTCTTGGATTCACACCAAAACACATACTTTTTCCAGATTCGATGGTAATGCTTAGATGTTACACCCTTCCTAGCTTGAATCAGAGTAGGAATGACTGGTTTCTGTTCCTGGGAACCTGTTGGTGCAGGTTTTCTGGGCTTTCCCCGACCTCCTCTAAAGAAGGTGGGAGGGGATTTGTATTTTTTAAATTTCTCGGTCCGAAAGGTCTGCAGTATAGGTGTAGAATAAGATTTCCTAGCCGGTGCTGCTGCGGAGGGAAGAAAGGTCGACTTACCGGCAGTCGCCGTGGAAATCCACGTATCCAATGCGTACCCAAACAGGGCCTGACCTGTGAAGAGTAGGTTCGCCCCCTGTAATGGCGCACGGCTTCCCGCACTTATTCTTTATACTGGCCTGAGGATTTTGTGTGTTAACAGCGGGATTAGCCCCTGTTAACTATGTGACCAGTGTAGGGTTAATGCGCTGGCTCAGGATGCCCCTCAAGCGTCTACATGTGCATGTTGCTGAGCTATCCAGAAGCGCAGCCTGTCAGAGCTGCGTTCCAACCCTTGTGCCGCCATACCCGCCAGCGACCCGCTAACCGGGACGCCGACGCTGTACTCACTACTCTTCTATCTTCTGGCACTGTTAGGGGGTGGTGGCCGTGCTGCGGGAGTGAGCGGTCGCATCGTGGGCTTGCGATCAGTACCCTCAGGAGCTCAGTGTCCTGTCAGCGGAGTAGAGAACCATTAACTCTCTATTAAGTTGGATCCTACTTTCCCCCTAAGTCCCACGAAGCAGGGAGGCTGTCGCCAGCAAACTCCAGGCTGTGCGCCATACACAACAAGTTCCACCGTCAGCTCCAGACTATGCGCTATACACATCAAGCTTCACCATCAGCTCCAGGCTGTGCGTCATACACTGCAAGCTTCACCATCAGATCTAGACTGTGCGCCATACACCACAAGCTCCACCATTAGCTCCAAGCTGTGTGCCATACACAACATGCTTCATTGTCAGCTTCAGGCTATGCACCATAGACAGCAAGCTCCACCATCACCTCCAGGCTGTGCGCCATAGACAGCAAGCTCCACCGTCACCTCCAGGCTGTGCGCCATAGACAGAAAGCTCCAACATCAGATCCAGGCTGTGCGCCATAGACAGAAAGCTCCAACATCAGATCCAGGCTGTGCGCCATACACAGCAAGCTCCACTGTCAGCTCCAGGCTGTGCGCCATACACAGCAAGCTCCACCATCAGACCCAGGCTATGCCCTGTACACAGCAAGCTCCACCATCAGCTCCAGGCTGTGCGCCATACACAGCAAGCTTCACCATCAGACCCAGGCTATGCCCTGTACACAACAAGCTCCATCAGCTCCAGGCTGTGCCCTGTACACAGCAAGCGCCACCATCAGCTCCAGGCTGTGCGCCATACACAGCAAGCTCCACCGTCAGACCCAGGCTGTGCCCTGTACACAGCAAGCTCCACCATCAGATCCAGGCTGTGTCCTGTACACAGCAAGCTCCAGGCTGTGCGCCATACACAGCAAACTTCACCATCAAATCCAGGCTGTGCGCCATACACAGCAAGCTCCACCGTCAGCTCCAGGCTGTGCACCATATACAGCAAGCTCCACCGTCACCTCCAGGCTGTGCGCCATAGACAGAAAGCTCCAACATCAGATCCAGGCTGTGCGCCATACACAGCAAGCTCCACTGTCAGCTCCAGGCTGTGCGCCATACACAGCAAGCTCCACCATCAGACCCAGGCTATGCCCTGTACACAGCAAGCGCCACCATCAGCTCCAGGCTGTGCGCCATACACAGCAAGCTCCACCGTCAGACCCAGGCTATGCCCTGTACAAAGCAAGCTCCATCATCAGTTCCAGGCTGTGCGCCATACACAGCAAGCTCCACCGCCAGACCCAGGCTATGCCCTGTACACAGCAAGCTCCACCATCAGATCCAGGCTATGTCCTGTACACAGCAAGCTCCACCATCAGATCCAGGCTATGTCCTGTACACAGCAAGCTCCAGGCTGTGCGCCATACACAGCAAACTTCACCATCAACTCCAGGCTGTGCGCCATACACAGCAAGCTCCACCGTCAGCTCCAGGCTGTGCACCATATACAGCAAGCTCCACCGTCATCTCTAGGCTGTGCGCCATACACAGCAAGCTACACTGTCATCTCCAGGCTGTGCACCATACATAGCAAGCTCCACCGTCAGCTCCAGGCTGTGCACCATATACAGCAAGCTCCACCGTCATCTCCAGGCTGTGCGCAATACACAGCAAGCTCCACCATCATCTCCAGGCTGTGCACCATATACAGCAAGCTCCACCGTCATCTCCAGGCTGTGCGCAATACACAGCAAGCTCCACCATCATCTCCAGACTGTGCACCATACACAGCAAGCTCCACTGTCATCTCCAGGCTGTGCGCCATACACAGCAAGCTCCACCGTCATCTCCAGGCTGTGCACCATACACAGCAAGCTACACTGTCATCTCCAGGCTGCGCACCATACATAGCAAGCTCCACCGTCAGCTCCTGGCTGTGCACCATATACAGCAAGCTACACTGTCATCTCCAGGCTGCGCACCATACATAGCAAGCTCCACCGTCAGCTCCTGGCTGTGCACCATATACAGCAAGCTCCACCATCATCTCCAGGCTGTGCGCAATACACAGCAAGCTCCACCATCATCTCCAGACTGTGCACCATACACAGCAAGCTCCACTGTCATCTCCAGGCTGTGCGCCATACACAGCAAGCTCCACCGTCACCTCCAGGCTGTGCACCATATACAGCAAGCTCCACCGTCATCTCCAGGCTGTGCACCATACACAGCAAGCTCCACCGTCATCTCCAGGCTGTGCACCATATACAGCAAGCTCCACCGTCAGTTCCAGGCTGTGCACCATACACAGCAAGCTCCACCGTCATCTCCAGACTGTGCACCATACACAGCAAGCTCCACTGTCATCTCCAGGCTGTGCACCATACAGAGCAAGCTCCACCGTCATCTCCAGACTGTGCACCATATACAGCAAGCTCCACCGTCATCTCCAGGCTGTGCGCAATACACAGCAAGCTCCACCGTCATCTCCAGGCTGTGCGCAATACACAGCAAGCTCCACCATCATCTCCAGACTGTGCACCATACACAGCAAGCTCCACCATCATCTCCAGACTGTGCACCATACACAGCAAGCTCCACTGTCATCTCCAGGCTGTGCGCCATACACAGCAAGCTCCACTGTCATCTCCAGACTGTGCACCATACACAGCAAGCTCCACTGTCATCTCCAGGCTGTGCGCAATACACATCAAGCTCCACTGTCATCTCCAGGCTGTGCACCATATACAGCAAGCTCCACCGTCAGTTCCAGGCTGTGCGCCATACACAGCAAGCTCCACCGTCATCTCCAGGCTGTGCGCCATACACAGCAAGCTACACTGTCATCTCCAGGCTGTGCACCATACAGAGCAAGCTCCACCGTCATCTCCAGGCTGTGCGCAATACACAGCAAGCTCCACCATCATCTCCAGGCTGTGCGCAATACACAGCAAGCTCCACCATCATCTCCAGACTGTGCACCATACACAGCAAGCTCCACCATCATCTCCAGACTGTGCACCATACACAGCAAGCTCCACCGTCATCTCCAGGCTGTGCGCAATACACAGCAAGCTCCACTGTCATCTCCAGGCTGTGCACCATACACAGCAAGCTCCACTGTCATCTCCAGACTGTGCACCATACACAGCAAGCTCCACTGTCATCTCCAGGCTGTGCGCAATACACAGCAAGCTCCACTGTCATCTCCAGGCTGTGCGCCATACACAGCAAGCTACACTGTCAGTTCCAGGCTGTGCACCATACATAGCAAGCTCCACCGTCAGTTCCAGGCTGTGTGCCCAGGTGGTTTAATTTATCAATACCAGAGTACACATTAGATTGTATGAGTCTTGTGAATTAGTGATACCATAAAAAAATATTGTATGGGGGAGGGAGTATGTAGCACAACTGAAGATACCAAAGGAAGAAATACTGTGTCAGGGAAGAGCAAATGTGTTTTTCAAATGGTTAAATGCTTTTACACTGCCATCTGCATATAACTGGCCTAAGCTACATACTGTAAGCTCTGTTTCCACCAGGATTCTGTGTCCTGCATATGTACAGTACCGTACCAGATATACTGACGGCATTTCCTATCTACAAACGTTGTTCCTGTACATTTATGATGGGTCATGTTGGGAGGTATGGTATACAGTACTTATACACAGTATGGCCCTCATTCCGAGTTGTTCGCTCTGTAATTTTCTTCGCATCACAGCGATTTTCCGCTAATTGCGCAATGTTCGCACTGCGACTGCGCCAAGTAAATTTGCTAAGAAGTTTGGTATTTTACTCACGGCATTACAAGGTTTTTTCTTCGTTCTGGTGATCGGAGTGTGATTGACAGGAAGTGGGTGTTTCTGGGCGGAAACTGGCCGTTTTATGGGTGTGTGTGAAAAAACGCTACCGTTTCTGGGAAAAACGCGGGAGTGGCTGGAGAAACGGGGGAGTGTCTGGGCGAACGCTGGGTGTGTTTGTGACGTCAAACCAGGAACGAAACTGACTGAACTGATCGCAGTGGCAGAGTAAGTATCGAGCTACTCAGAAACTGCTAAGAAATTTCTTTTCGCAATTTAGAGAATCTTTCGTTCGCAATTTTGATAAGCTAAGATTCACTACCAGAGGGCGGCGGCTTAGCGTGTGCAATGCTGCTAAAAGCAGCTTGCGAGCGAACAACTCGGAATGAGGGCCTATGTACAGTATAAAGTACCATTAGAGAGGCCTATTTACCAATGTAATTTTGGCCACCCCGGAAGATTACCGGGCGTAATACTGGCTGATTCCCGGGGACAGCCACGCAGCGTACACGGCGCCCGGGAATCAGCATAAGCTATTATGGAGTTAAGCTTGCCCCTAGACTCCTACTTGCCAGGGAGTGGGCTTAACTGTATAATAGGTTATGCTGCGGCGCCTGGGTATTATCGTTGGCACCAGCGATGGCCATGGGTGTTCCCCCGCGGGTGATCGGCCCCTGCAATCGCTGAATTCAGCACTCGCTGAATTTAAAAACACACCGTGGGACGTATGTATTTTTAAAATAAACCTGTGTAATGGTTTATGACGCTGGCGAATGCCGCAGGCAATGCCCCTCCCCCCCGCACTTTAACCCCATGCACTCTCTCAATCTAAAAACACACCATGGGAGGTGTGTATTTTTTAATAAAACCCACCACTGAAGGGATTAATAATGAAGAAGCTTTGATAGAAAGTAGAATGAAACTAAGCATATAAGGCCCATTTAAATTGTAAGGGCGGAATAAATAAAACAAATTAACCATTTTATTAAATAACAGAGGCCGTATAATTTTTATTTTTAATACAATAAAGATATGATATTTTAGAACCCAAAACCCCCATCCCTGCAGCAAAATGGAGTTTAGAGTGGCCGTTTGTCGCCTAACCAGAGAGGAGCGTCCCAACGCCTTCTCTCCTTTTTTTTGTGTTACTTATTAACATTTACAGTATATCACGTCATCATATTGTGCAGCGCAGTACACAAAATATTTCATCACTCACATCAATCTCCCAATGTTTTGATCAAAATATGAACAAAGAGCCTTACTCAGGTTTGTTAGCAAACCCAAAACGTTAACAACTGGGCAATACCATATTGCACTGCAGGTGGGGCAGATGTAACATGTGCAGAGAGAGTTAGATTTGGGTGGGGTGTGTTCAAACTGAAATCTAAATTGCAGTGTAAAAATAAAGCAGCCAGTATTTACCCTGCGCAGAAACAATATAACCCACCCAAATCTAACTCTCTCTGCACGTGTTACATCTGCCCCACCTGCAGTGCAGCACGGTTTCGCCCAATTGCTAACTTTTTTTGTTTGCTAACAACTCGAATAACTCCCCAAATCCCCATGGTTTTATTTGCGATACACAGATTTGCAGAACACCACTGTATGCACCCGTAGAAAAAGTCTTTGTGTTTTGTATACATATATGGCATTAGTATTGTCACGCAGCTGGTAGCGTATAGAATATGGGTAAAACTGAGCCGCGGAATATTTTATATTTTGTTTCACTATATTGCCTAGTGCTATCATGGCAGCTTACAGTCAAGGCTATATATAACAGGTGTATTCAACATGCGGCCCTCCAGCTGTTGTGGAACTAAACATCCCAGCAAGCCCTAATAGCAAAACGGTGTCAGGGCATGCTGGCATGTTCAGTTCCACAACTGCTAGAGGGACGAAATGTTAAATACCCCTGCTATGCAAGGCCCAGTTAGGTATGGCTCACAAGCCAGCCCTTGTCTGAATATTGGGGGTCATTCCGAGTTGATCGCTCGCTAGCAGTTTTTAGCAGCCGTGCAAACGCTATGCCGCCGCCCACTGGGAGTGTATTTTAGCTTAGCAGAAGTGCGAACGAAAGGATCGTAGAGCGGCTACAAAATAATTTTGTGCAGTTTCAGAGTAGCTCCAGACCTACTCAGCACTTGCGATCACTTCAGACTGTTCAGTTCCGGATTTGACGTCACAAACACGCCCTGCGTTCGCCCAGCCACGCCTGCGTTTTTCCTGGCACGCCTGCGTTTTTCTGAACACTCGCTGAAAACGGTCAGTTGACACCCAAAAACGCCCACTTCATGTCAATCACTCTGCGGCCAGCAGCGCGACTGAAAAGCTTTGCTAGACCTTGTGTGAAATTACATTGGCTGTTGTGAAAGTACGTCGCGGGTGCGCATTGCGCCGAATGCGCAGAAGTGCCTTTTTTTGCCTCATCGCTGCGCAGCGAACATTTTCAGCTAGCGAACAACTCGGAATGGCCCCCATTACCCATTGTACCTGAGAGATGAGGGCATTTAACTGTACTTGAATGGTGTGTTAGGCATATGTGCTAGTGCAGGAACTTGCAGAGGTTTGTAATCCCATCACGACAGGCTACAAGCTTAAATATTTTGCTAAAAATATGAACAAAATCCCCATGCACAGATCTGCACCACTCTCTACGGGTTCAGTATGGTATGCCGGCGGTCGAGCTCCCGGCGACCAGCATACCGGCGCCGGGAGCCCGACCGCTGGCTTACCGACAGTGTGGCGAGCGCAAATGAGCCCCTTGCGGACACGGTGGTGCGCGCTATTTTATTCTCCCTCCAGGGGGGTCGTGGACCCCCACGAGGGAGAATAAGTGTCGGGATTCCGGCACCGGTATACTGTGCGCCGGGATCCCATCAGTCGGCATACTGAAGACCACCCCTCTCTACATCCTACCCTGGACCCTGGGACAGTAATTAAGCCAATGTTGTTTGGGTTTTTCAGAGATCACTTCCAACATCTCAATCACAAATTAGTTTAATGTTCCTTTTATCAAAGCCAGCTGTTGGATCTGGGATATATTTCCTTTTCATGCAGTCACCGAGCCGTAGGAAGTGTAAATAATCCTGGATTGTGGTTTCCCGGAGGTGCATTGGCCAAGAGGAGAAATCTTGGATGCCAGCTAGAGATGTCTGTGCCAAAAATCTCACAAAATGTGTTTATTGGAAATCTTCCAGCATATCTAATTTTACGGTCACAATGAATTCCAGACATGTGCACGCACCCACAAGCCAACACTAATTCTCCTCTGCTTGGTGTCTGATGATGGGTATTACTGGCAAGGCCAGTGCATCCGATCTGAGGTGTGGTCACATGACCAATCTGAGTCTCCATGCTCCTGGTAACCTGGATGTGATATTATACTAATGTTATGTGTACTACTGTTGCCCTGACTACTGTACCTGCTGCCTGCCCTGACCTCTTACTTTACACCTGACTACTGTACCTGCTGCCTGCCCTGACCTCTTACTTTACACCTGACTACTGTACCTGCTGCCTGCCCTGACCTCTTACTTTACACCTGACTACTGTACCTGCTGCCTGCCCTGACCTCTTACTTTACACCTGACTACTGTACCTGCTGCCTGCACTGACCTCTTATTTTACACATAACCACTGTACCTGCTGCCTGCCCTGACCTCTTGCTATACACCTAACCACTGGACCTGCTGCCTGCCCCTGACCTCTTGCTATACACCTAACCACTGGACCTGCTGCCTGCCATGACCTCTTACTTTAAACCTGATCACTGTACCTGCTGCCTGCCCTGACCTCTTGCTTTACACCTGATCACTGTACCTGCTGCCTGCCCTGACCTCTTGCTTTACACCTGATCACTGTACCTGCTGCCTGCCCTGACCTCTTGCTTTACACCTGATCACTGTACCTGCTGCCTGCCCTGACCTCTTGCTTTACACCTAACCCGCTGAACCTGCCACATGCACTGACCTTCTTGCACTGAGTCTTCTTAATCTGACCTTGCAGTTCAATCATTGATTCCTGCTAGTCAGTACTGCTTTGTTCCAATTTGAAGTTTCAGTCCTTGTCACCTTCCCCTCCTCCCTGTTGTCAGCACTCGGAACCTGCATGATAAACACCTATAGTTCTGTGCTAGGCCTGGAGGCAACAGAGGAGCAGTGATTGAACTAAGCTACGTGCAGTGCATGAGTAGCCCATGCAGGTGTTACTGGGAAGAATCAGGAATTGTCAGGCATCACAGCGGTCTCCTCGCCCCATCGCCTAGACTGGATGACAGGCTGCATGCATTTCTCTCCTCTCCTAGTTACCATACTCTGGTCTGCAATATGTGTTTCCTTCTGCTGTGCAGCCCCTGCGTGGGACTTGATCATATAACGGTGCAGCAGAAGATGAGGATGATTTATCAAAAAGTTTTATCATACACAAAGAGTTTAAAAACTCATTGCATATGATAAATGGTGCTCCAGCCAAGCAGGTCCCAACTGTCACTTTTCAAACAAATGACCGTTAAGAGCTGATTGACTGGAGCATCATTTACTTTTAAAACTTGTTGCGTACGATAAAACTGGTTGATATATTGGTGGTCATTTCGAGTTGTTCACTAGCTGTTTTCAGTCGCTGCGCACCGATCAGGCAAAAAAACGTCAATTCTGCGCATGCGGCGCAATGCGCACGCGCAACGTACTTTCACAACAGCCACAGTAGTTTCACGCCAGGTCTAGCGACGCTTTTCAAAAACACTGCCGGCCGCAGAGTGATTAACAGGAAGTGGGTGCTTCTGGGAGGTAACTGACCGTTTTCGGGGAGTGTGTGGAAAAACGCAGGCGTGTCAGATACAAACGCAGGCGTGCCTGTGGAAACGCAGGCGTGGCTGGCCGAACGCAGGGTGTGTTCGTGACGTCAAAATAGTAACTAAACAGTCTGAAGTGATCGCAAGGTAGGAGTAGGTCTCGAGCTGCTCAGAAACTACACAATCTTTTTTTGTAGCCGCGCTGCGATCCATTCGTCGCACTTCTGCTAAGCTAAGATACACTCCCAGAGGGCTGCGGCTTACCCCATGCTGGCCGCAAGTGACGCATTCTGCAACACACGAGCCGGCTTCATCCACTAGGAACACAGAAGTCGGCTTGTGCGCCCACAAGATGCAATAGATCTGTGTGTCCGCCTGGACACCGCCCTGTAAGTGCCCAGATATATGCACGTTAAACGGACAGAGTGCTCCATGAACGGACAAATCAATCCGCCAGCACTTGTCCGGTGCACGCGCACAGTTGCAGATTTCATCGATCCGGCAGACCCGTACTTGTGTCTGACTCTGAATGAGGCCCAGCCTGAGGGGACGGTTCTGAGATTTATCTCCTGCCTTTAGGGACTGTTTCATTGCTGGTACTCCTTTCAGATGAGAGTGGCAGCAGGATCCAACTATTCGTTTAATTCGGTAACACTGCAGTGTCCACAAACTCCACGTATTGTAACATGCTAAGGGTGACACGATGGATATAAACTTGTGGTGCTATATAAATATTAATAATAATAAACCCTATAAATACTGTTAAATAAAAACAGATATGATCCTGTGACATGAGCAATGGATGCACGTAACCATGGCTTGTCTGAAATGAGGAGTGTCGGATGAAGCTATTGTCTTTCCCTGCAGCGTCCCTGCAGCGCTGTGTCGCCGTAGCTCTCACTTGCTGATCTGAAAGCTGCTGAATTCCAGCCGTTGTATCGTCTTTTCATTATGGAATTGTGCCTCTTTGATCACGGACTTGGGGCTTCCTGTGTTCTGCAGCCATTCCTGCATCTCTCGCACACTGGCTATAGGACCTTGTAGCTGTCCCTGGACTGTTCCCGTTGCTGTATTACGCACCCAACCAACAAGGCCCAGACGAGCCCCCGCTTTCTGCAACAGGCGAGAACAAACAGTCACGGCTACAGCCACACAAGACAAAGATACCATCTCTCTATTCACAGCCTCTAAGGGGTTGCAATCTCAATAAAATCGGTCACTTCAATCTCATACTTTACCCTGGACAGTATCCTGAATGACCCCTGAATATTGAGAGTGGGACGCAGAACATAAAATGAGGACTTGTAATCACTGGAAATGGGAAGGGAGTGGCGGGTGTACTGGCAGTATATGGAGGTACTGGGGGTGTAATCTGTGCAATACATGACTGACGAGTGGATTGGCCGACACTTTGTCGTAACTCCTACAGATATAAATATATCTTAGATAACACTTAAGATAGCGCAATAATTTCACGCAGGTGTGTGAGAAAGCCCACACATACAGGTGTGCTTTACCTGCGTATACTTGCGAAAGAAAACACCTTGAACTTTCCCGAAAACCTCGTAATCCAGGGTGATGAGTGTCCCCCCTTCAGCCATGTCCAGAAGGTAATAGACAACTGCACGCCTGTACAATAGGATACAAATACAATGTATATAATACTGGGATATTAACAGTAAGTGCAAACCCACCCATCACAAAACACAGATACACACACACACACACACACACACATACAGAGCAGCCTCAATTCATTATGATAACGCATTCCCCACAGTGCTGTAAATGTTCCGTAGTGACCCTGGCCCATGGTGACATCACGCAGCTGCTGCAGATGTGTCGTATCACCCACCAGCCTGAACTGCTGATACAAGGCGGGATGATTCTCACGGCGTAGAACACCTCTGAATCTCAACGACTGCAGTGGCACGACCGCTGTCGGATTCCCTAAGTTGCCAGAGCGCCCTCTGCTTGTCAGAATCTAGTACTGCAGGGTGTTTTAATCACTCTTTGACTTATGCCGGCGGTCGGGATCCCAGCGCCCAGCATACCGGCACCGGGATCCCGACATATAGGCAGCGGGGTGAGCGCAAAAGATCCCCTTGCGGGTTCGCGCTCGCTACACTGCAGGCGCGGTCCCTCTTTAGGGGTGTCGTGGACACCTTAAGAGGGAGAATAGTTGTCGGTATGCTGGCTGTCGGGATTCAGACGTCGATATGGTGAGCGCTGGGATCCCGACAGTTGCCATATCAAATGCCTCCCCTTTGTGACATTAGTTTGCCACCAAACTGAATTGCCCAGCCTCTGTAAGCTCACTCTGTGCACCATACTGGTGCCAGGCTATCAGGTCTCCTGCTTGTTCACCAGTGTTTACTCTGTTACTTGTTTCCCCATGTACTAACACAGCTAGTTATCTCGTTCTGAATGTGCCGACTTCAGCTTATATCCTCGTTCTGCACCTTTGCCTGTGACCCTGACTTCAGTTTGCATCCTCGTTCTGCACCTTTGCCTGTGACCCCGACTTCAGCTTGCATCCTCGTTCTGCACCTCTGCCTGTGACCCCGACTTCAGCTTGCATCCTCGTTCTGCACCTTTGCCTGTGACCCCGACTTCAGCTTGCATCCTCGTTCTGTACCTCTGCCTGTGACGCTGACTACAGCTTGCATCCTCGTTCTGCACCTTTGCCTGTGACCCCGACTTCGGCTTGCATCCTCGTTCTGCACCTCTGCCTGTGACCCAGACTTCAGCTTGCATCCTCATTCTGCACCTCTGCCTGTGACCTCGACTTCGGCTTGCATCCTCATTCTGCACCTCTGCCTGTGACCCCAACCTCGGCTTGCATCCTCGTTCTGCACCTCTGCCTGTGACCCTGACTTAGGCTTGCATCCTCATTCTGCACCTCTGACTGTGACCCCGACTTCGGCTTGCATCCTCGTTCTGCACCTCTGCCTGTGACCCCGACTTAGGCTTGCATCCTTATTCTGCACTTCTGACTGTGACCCCGACTTCAGTTTGCATCCTCATTCTGTACCTCTGCCTGTAACCCCAACCTTGGCTTGCATCCTCATTCTGCACCTCTGCCTGTGACCCCGACTTCAGCTTGCATCCTCATTCTGCACCTCTGCCTGTGACCCCGACTTCAGCTTGCATCCTCATTCTGCACCTCTGCCTGTGACCCCGACTTCGGCTTGCATCCTCATTCTGCACCTCTGCCTGTGACCCCAACCTCGGCTTGCATCCTCGTTCTGCACCTCTGCCTGTGACCCCGACTTAGGCTTGCATCCTTATTCTGCACTTCTGACTGTGACCCCGACTTCAGTTTGCATCCTCATTCTGTACCTCTGACTGTGACCCCGACTTCAGCTTGCATCCTCATTCTGCACCTCTGCCTGTGACCCCGACTTCAGCTTGCATCCTCATTCTGCACCTCTGCCTGTGACCCCGACTTCGGCTTGCATCCTCATTCTGCACCTCTGCCTGTGACCCCAACCTCGGCTTGCATCCTCGTTCTGCACCTCTGCCTGTGACCCCGACTTAGGCTTGCATCCTTATTCTGCACTTCTGACTGTGACCCCGACTTCAGTTTGCATCCTCATTCTGCACCTCTGCCTGTGACCCCGACTTCGGCTTGCATCCTCATTCTGCACCTCTGCCTGTGACCCCAACCTCGGCTTGCATCCTCGTTCTGCACCTCTGCCTGTGACCCCGACTTAGGCTTGCATCCTTATTCTGCACCTCTGACTGTGACCCCAACTTCAGCTTGCATCCTCGTTCTGCACCTCTGCCTGTGACCCCGACTTCAGCTTGCATCCTCATTCTGCACTTCTGACTGTGACCCCGACTTCAGTTTGCATCCTCATTCTGTACCTCTGCCTGTGACCCCAACCTTGGCTTGCATCCTCATTCTGCACCTCTGACTGTGACCCCGACTTCAGTTTGCATCCTCATTCTGCACCTCTGCCTGTGACCCCGACTTCAGTTTGCATCCTCATTCTGCACCTCTGCCTGTGACCCCAACCTCGGCTTGCATCCTCGTTCTGCACCTCTGCCTGTGACCCCGACTTCAGCTTGCATCCTCGTTCTGCACCTCTGCCTGTGACCCCGACTTAGGCTTGCATCCTCGTTCTGCACCTCTGCCTGTGACCCCGACTTAGGCTTGCATCCTTCTGCCTGTGACCCAGACTTAGGCTTGCATCCTTCTGCCTGTGACCCAGACTTCGGCTTGCATCCTCGTTCTGTACCTCGTTCTGCATCTCTGCCAGTGACTGCGACTTCAGCTTGCTTTCCCGTTCTGCACCTCTACCTGTGACCCCGACTTCGGCTTGCATCCTCGTTCTGCACCTCTGCCTGTGACCCCCGACTTCTGCTTGCATCCTCGTTCTGCACCTCTGCCTGTGACCCCGACTTCGGCTTGCATCCTCGTTCTGTACCTCTGCCTGTGACCCCGACTTCAGCCACACACACACTACTAAAGAGCTTTCCAGGCAAACCAGCCATGTAAAGCCACATAGCTACACCCCTTCCCCCACCCCCGGGGGTAGGCCAGTATGGTGTACTATAAGGTGCTATATTAGTACATAGGTGTTTATATACCTATATTCATCCAGGGGAGGGGAAGAATAGTGTATATAATATATATATGTGTGGTGTAGTGTAAGGTGATGTATTACTATTATTATGACATTGCTGTTTATATACCTATAGATAATCACCAGGGAAGGGGCAGCATGGTGTAGTACTATAAGGTGATTTATGAATTATTATTATATAGCTGCACAGTATATACACCTTTATATAATCACCCAGGGGACGGCCTGTTTTGTATACAGATGCCCCCTTACCTCGATAGTGACGGTATATATTAGGTCAGGGCCTCCGGACGGTCTGTTCCTATGACAACTCCCGGGGAGCAGGTCGCCTGTTGATGACGTTATAAGAACGGTGACCCAGCGGCGTCTCCTAGCAACCGGCACAACAAGCCAGGGACAAGGACGGGCAGGTGAGCCAGAGACCGGCTTTTCTCCGCCTATACATCCTGCACATTCTCCGTGGTGACCCCACTTACCTATAATCATATCACCCCGACCCCATCTACTACCCCCTTACCTATAATTATATCACCCCGACCCCATCTACTACCCCCTTACCTATAATCATATCACCCCGACCCCATCTATCCCCCTTACCTATAATTATATCACCCCGACCCAATCTACCCCCCTTACCTATAATAATCATATCACCCCGACCCCATCTACTACCCCCTTACCTATAATTATATCACCCCGACTCCATCTACTACCCCCTTACCTATAATTATATCACCCCGACCCCATCTACTACCCCCTTACCTATAATTATATCACCCCGACTCCATATACCCCCCATACCTATAATTATATCACCCCGACCCCATCTACCCCCCTTACCTATAATTATATCACCCCGACCCCATCTACTACCCCCCTTACCTATAATTATATCACCCCGACCCCATCTACTACCCCCCTTACCTATAATTATATCACCGCGACCCCATCTACTACCCCCTTACCTATAATTATATCACCCCTACCCCATCTACCCCCCTTATCTATAATTATATCACCCCGACTCCATATACCACCCTTACCTATAATTATATCACCCCCGACTCCATATACCCCCCTTATCTATAATTATATCACCCCGAATCCATATACCCCCCTTATCTATAATTATATCACCCCGACTCCATATACCCCCCTTATCTATAATTATATCACCCCGACTCCATCTACTACCCCCTTACCTATAATCATATCACCCCGACCCCATCTACTACCCCCTTACCTATTTTCATATCACCCCGACCCCATCTACTACCCCCTTACCTATAATCATATCACCCCGACCCCATCTACTACCCCCTTACCTATAATCATATCACCCCGACCCCATCTACTACCCCCTTACCTATTTTAATATCACCCGACCCCATCTACTACCCCCTTACCTATAATCGTATCACCCCGACCCCATCTACTACCCCCTTACCTATAATCGTATCACCCTGACCCCATCTACTACCCCCTTACCTATAATCGTATCACCCCGACCCCATCTACTACCCCTTTACCTATAATCATATCACCCCGACCCCATCTACTACCCCCTTACCTATAATCATATCACCCTGACCCCATCTACTACCCCCTTACCTATAATCATATCACCCCGACCCCATCTACTACCCCCTTACCTATAATCATATCACCCCGACCCCATCTACTACCCCCTTACCTATAATCATATCACCCCGACCCCGTCTACTACCCCCTTACCTATAATCATATCACCCCGACTCCATATACCCCCCCTTATCTATAATTATATCACCCCGACCCCATCTACTACCCCCTTACCTATAATTATATCACCCCGACCCCATCTGCTACCCCCTTACCTATAATCATATCACCCCGACCCCATCTGCTACCCCCTTACCTATAATTATATCACCCGACCCCATCTACTACCCCCTTACCTATAATTATATCACCCCGACCCCATCTACTACCCCCTTACCTATAATTATATCACCCCGACCCCATCTACTACCCCCTTACCTATAATTATATCACCCCGACCCCATCTACTACCCCCTTACCTATAATTATATCACCCCGACCCCATCTACTACCCCCTTACCTATAATTATATCACCCTGACTCCATCTACTACCCCCCTTTCCTATAATTATATCACCCCGACCCCATCTACCCCCCTTACCTATAATTATATCACCCCGACCCCATCTACTACCCCCTTACCTATAATTATATCACCCCGACTCCATCTACTACCCCCTTACCTATAATTATATCACTCCGACTCCATCAACTACCCCCTTACCTATAATTATATCACCCCGACCCCATCTACTACCCCCCCTTACCTATAATTATATCACCCCGACCCCATCTACTACCCCCCCTTACCTATAATTATATCACCCCGACCCCATCTACTACCCCCTTACCTATAATTATATCACCCCGACTCCATCTACTACCCCCTTACCTATAATTATATCACCCCGACTCCATCTACTACCCCCTTACCTATAATCATATCACCCCGACCAATCTACTACCCCCTTACCTATAATTATATCACCCCGACCCCATCTACCCCCTTACCTATAATTATATCACCCCGACCCCATCTACCCCCCTTACCTATAACTATATCACCCCGACCCCATCTACCCCTCTTACCTATAATTATATCACCCCAACCCCATCTACTACCCCCTTACTTATAATGATATCACCCCGACCCCATATACCCCCCTTACCTATAATCATATCACCCTGACCCCATATACCCCCCTTACCTATAATTATATCACCCCGACCCCATCTATTAGCCCATTACATATAATTATATCACCCTGACGCCATCTACTCCCCCGTTACCTATATCACCCCGACCCCATCTACTCCCCCCCTTACCTATAATCATATCACCCGGACCCCATCTACTACCCCCCTTACCTATAATCATATCACCCTGACCCCAACTACTACCCCCCTTACCTATAATTATATCACCCCGACTCCATCTACTACCCCCTTACCTATAATTATATCACTCCGACTCCATCAACTACCCCCTTACCTATAATTATATCACCCCGACCCCATCTACTACCCCCCCTTACCTATAATTATATCACCCCGACCCCATCTACTACCCCCCTTACCTATAATTATATCACCCCGACCCCATCTACTACCCCCTTACCTATAATTATATCACCCCGACTCCATCTACTACCCCCTTACCTATAATTATATCACCCCGACTCCATCTACTACCCCCTTACCTATAATCATATCACCCCGACCAATCTACTACCCCCTTACCTATAATTATATCACCCCGACCCCATCTACCCCCTTACCTATAATTATATCACCCCGACCCCATCTACCCCCCTTACCTATAATTATATCACCCCGACCCCATCTACCCCTCTTACCTATAATTATATCACCCCAACCCCATCTACTACCCCCTTACTTATAATGATATCACCCCGACCCCATATACCCCCCTTACCTATAATCATATCACCCTGACCCCATATACCCCCCTTACCTATAATGATATCACCCCGACCCCATCTATTAGCCCATTGCATATAATTATATCACCCTGACGCCATCTACTCCCCCGTTACCTATATCACCCCGACCCCATCTTCTCCCCCCCTTACCTATAATCATATCACCCGGACCCCATCTACTACCCCCCTTACCTATAATCATATCACCCTGACCCCAACTACTACCCCCCTTACCTATAATTATATCACCCTGACCCCATATACCCCCCCTTGCCTATAATTATATCACCTCGACCCCATATACCCCCCTTACCTATAATTTTATCACCCCAACCCCATCTACTACCCCCTTACCTATAATTATATCACCCGACCACATCTACTCCCCCCTTTCCTATAATTATATCACCCCGACCCCATCTACCCCCCTTTCCTATAATTATATCACCCCGACCCCCTATAAATAATCACACATCCCCCCACCCCACCCTTAGCTGAGGTGTGACTTTTACTAAGGACGGGATTAGGAAGCATTGACATTAGTAATAAAGGGTGCAGGGGATTACTACTGACATGGAGGATTGAGTGGTGTTACAGATAGAGGGGGAATGGGTGTTACTATTGATCTTGTTACTTCTGTGACAGATCCTCCTTTCTTTAGGACAAGGCCTGTAGCATAAACCCCCCCACCCCCCTCTCCAATTCTGGTCACATCATGTGGGGGAGGGAGTGGAAGTTGGTGCAGGCTGATCTGTCATACAGGTTTCATAGCAAATCTTTTTTCTCATCTCACTTCTTATATTCCTTCTCAAGGCATTATCATGTCACAACTTAAGATGGGCCCATTTATGTACACTGATGACTTGTCTGACGCAAAGCTACTCCGGAGAGAATTTCCAGCTCTCAAAGGTCTCTCTAGACTGGAGTTGTTAAGGAATGAATACCAAGAGAGGGCAATTCGGGAGAAGGAAGAGAAGATGGTGAGTCTGCTAACACAGCAACAAGAGCGTATCTCCCAGAGGGTAAATGGTTCTTCGCTGCACTCTACTCATCCTGGTCTTAAACAGAATCCAATCCATGCACTCAACCATCCACCTCAGTGGGCCCAGGAAGAGAAGATGTGGGCTTCTAATTGGACAGTATCCAAGAGGTCAGTGGGTGTAGACAGGGCACACCCTCTCAAACCAGTGGTTCACCGTAAAGCTGCACGGAATGAACCAGAAGTTAGAAAAGTCCTACGTGCTCCATCAGCTAATTTCCCAGGCTTCAAAGAATCACTGCCAGCCCAAAAACAGGTCAGGTCCAAATCGGGACCCAATCAGAGAGACTTGTGGAAACAGCTAGAGAACACGGAATCTGACCTGGAAGCCGAGATCCGCAAGAAAGAGACTCTGCTGAGGGAAAAGCTGTGGAGGACTGAGGAAGAGCTGCGACGAATCCAGAAAGAAAGGGAGGAAGCTGAACTAGAGGAAAGAAGAGTTAGAAAGATTGAGGATGCCAGTAGGATGAAAGCAGAAAGGACTCAGAAAAGGACAGGTAATAATAACTACCATCACCCAAGCACTAATGTGGGGAAAGAGGAAGAAAAAGATGAGGATGATAGCTACCAGAACAAACCCTATATGAAGGATTTGTGGGATAAACCCTATGGAAAGGTAAAGAGCAAACCCCAGCCAGAAGTGCAATATCAACAGAATAGGGATTCTTGGGAGAGTAGACTGACTCCACCACATAATGGACCTCTTAGACAGGTAGTCAGTTTATACGGTGTTCCTGCCAGTGGACCTGCCAATGTACCTCCATTGTCCATACCTACCCACAAGAATGAAAGTGAAACAAGATCGCTTGCTGATGATAACCCTGAATCTTTGGGAGAGAGGCTGGTTACCTGCCATTTGTGTGAGAGACGGTTCATGGAGCATCGTCTGGAGAAACATTCTCAGATCTGTAAGAAGATGCAATGTAACAAGAGGAAAGTGTTTGACTCCTCCAAAGCCCGGGCCAAAGGCACCGACCTTGAACAGTATCTGCAGACAAAAGGAAAAGCCCCATCCCCTGTTCCCCAGGTCAGATTAATTTCTTCTGATTACATAATACCTGTAATATAATGGGAATTAAGCTGTTTCTTTTTAAACTCCAAGTTACAGTATACTACATTGAATATTCTTATGTCTTATACTGTCATTTTATTTCTACTCCCTGTTGTATATTCCATTACTCATTATTATTTCATCAGTAATGTGTCTTTAGTACTACCAACACTTCCTGTCTCTAAATCTTTCCTCGCTGCATATTTCTGCAGGGTTCCTATCATTTTATTCTTATCCTCATCATTCTCCTGCCTGGCTCCCATCATATATTATCATTCATCTCTATTCTCCTGCCTGGCTCCCATCATATATTATCACTCCTGTCCATTTTCCTGCCTGGCTCCCATCATATATTTTCATTCCTGTCCATTCTCCTGCCTGGCTCCCATCATATATTATCATTCCTCTCCATTCTCCTGCCTGGCTCCCATCATATATTATCACTCCTGCCCATTCTCCTGCCTGGCTCCCATCATATATTCTCATCCTCGCCATCCTCCTGCCTGGCTCCCATCATATATTCTCATCCTCACCATTCTCCTGCCTGGCTACCATCATATATTCTCATCCTCGCCATTCTCCTGCCTGGCTACCATCATATATTCTCATCCTCAACTTTCTCCTACCTGGCTCCTATGATGTATTCTCTTTCCACTCTATTCTCCTGTCTGGCTCCCATCATATACTGTCATTCCTCTCCATTATCCTGCCTGGCTTCTGTCTGATATTCTCTTTCATCTCCTGTCTGGATCCTAAGATATATACTCTCTGCTCTCTATTCTCCTGCCTGTTTTATCATATATATATACACTCTACTCTCCATTCTCCTGCCTGTATCCTATCATATATTCTGTCCCTTCCCCATTCTCCTGCCTGGCTCGTTATTGTATATTCTTTTTCCTCTCCATTCTCCTGCCTGGCTCATTATTGTGTATTCTCTTTCCTCTCCATTCTCCTGCCTGGCTCGTTATTGTATATTCTTTTTCCTCTCCATTCTCCTACCTGGCTCGTTATTGTGTATTCTCTTTCCTCTCCATTCTCCTGCCTGGCTCGTTATTGGATATTCTCTTCCCTCTCCATTCTCCTGCCTGGCTTGTTATTGGATATTCTCTTTCCTCCCCATTCTCCTGCCTGTCTTGTTATTAGATATTCTCTTTCCTTCCCGTTCTCCTGTCTGGCTCGTTATTGGATAATCTCTTTCCTCTCCAGTCTCCTGCCTGGCTCGTTATTGTATATTCTCTTTGCTCCCCATTCTCCTGCCTGGCTCGTTATTGTATATTCTCTTTGCTCCCCATTCTCCTGTCTGGCTCGTTATTGGATATTTTCTTTCCATTCTCCTCCTGGCTCGTTATCAGATATTCTCTTTCCTCTCCATTCTCCTGTCTGGCTCGTTATTGGATATTTTCTTTACATTCTCCTCCTGGCTCTTTATCAGATATTATCTTTGCTCCCCATTCTTCTCCTGGCTCGTTATTGTATATTCTCTTTCCTCTCCATTCTCCTGCCTGGCTCGTTATTGGATATTCTCTTTCCTCTCCATTCTCCTGTCTGGCTCCTATTTTATATTCTCTCTTCCACCTGTTCTCACTCATCTGTTCTCTGCCAGGTGAAGGGCAACTCTTGGCGCCAGAAGCACGAGTCTTTCATGAGAACAATTCAGCAGGCGCGTGTCGTGCAGAATGTCATTGCCAGAGGGGGCAAGTTATCCGACCTGCCACCTCCTCCCCCAGAAGAGAACCCCGATTACGTGCCCTGTCCTCACTGCCTTCGCCGCTTTGCTCCACGTGCAGCAGAAAGACATATTCCCAAGTGTGAGACTATTAAGAGCAGGCCTCGTCCTCCTGTAAGCCGGCGC
Organism: Pseudophryne corroboree; assembly: GCF_028390025.1. Lineage (NCBI taxonomy): Eukaryota > Metazoa > Chordata > Amphibia > Anura > Myobatrachidae > Pseudophryne > Pseudophryne corroboree. The sequence continues at coordinate 159,676,699 of NC_086455.1, read as the reverse complement.
CGCTGACAATGGTTTGTCAGATTATTTATGTATACTGTATGTAATATGGTTTTTAATATTTTGTATTTCTTTGGCAAAAATATACAGTTCCTAATAAAACACATTTTTTAATATAAAATTAAATCACCATAATGACCTAACGAAGATGATGTACTGTATCCACTTATTCACACCATGTTCAGTCTATAAACATACAGAAATCACCAAACGCAGCGAAAACCACACTGCAGTTGCTGCAAGTCATCTAGTATGGATAAACAAGCCTTTGGGAGAGGAGTATTCCAAGGACACACAGGAGTATTCCAAGGACACACTTGTAAGCAACAGAATGGTCACAGATAAGGGGTATACTCCATGCTGTGAGCGCCCAGTGCTGCTGTGGCCACATACTAACACATATTTGTGATACAGTTTCCTTTTGTAGGGTACCTTACTCGTGTATAATTAAGGGCCTAATTCAGACCTGATCGCAACAGCAAACTTTTTCTCTAATGGGCCAAACCATGTGCACTGCAGGGAAGGCAGATGTAACATGTGCAGAGAGCGTTAGATTTGGGTGTGGTGTGTTCAAACTGAAATTTAAATTGCAGTGTAAAAATAAAGCAGCCAGTATTAACCCTGCACAGAAACAATATAACCCACCCAAATGTAACTCTCTCTGCACATGTTATATCTGCCCCACCTGCAGTGCACATGGTTTTGCACATTAGAGAAAAAGTTTGCTGTTGCGATCAGGTCTGAATTAGACCCTAAATACAGGACTGATTTTAACCGTACCAGAAATAAATGGGTCGGGTGTCTGAGAAATGAGACTATAAGAATAGTATTGCTCTTTTATCCACTGTGCGATGCAGGAAACCTTGGGGTATAGTGAGTGGAGAAAGGAGCATGGGCAGCTTTTAAATCTGGTGTTTTAACTCAGGCTCCTCCCCCCTCCAAGTACCCTAATGGCTGCAGAAGCCATGCAGTTTTTTGTGAGTGCCCAGTAGTAAGGCATTCATGTAAGGTGGCTGCTTCTACCAATTACACCATTGTTGGGTTTCTTTTCCTACACTGCAGGACTGTTTTATTTGTTCTACGTTTCAGAGACTATGGCTGCTTTGATAAGGTGACTTGCTCAATCACAGACAAAGCTAGCCGAGCATCAAGGCGATTTATTTTTTCAACAAGCCTGCCAGAAAATCTATCAAAGAGTCTGGTATAGGAGGGAGTGATTCAGGCTTTGCTCTCAGCAGTAGTGGTCCTTGTTCCTCTGAACCAGAGGGGGTTAGGGTTCTATTCCATCTGTTTTTCTAGTTCAGACCCTCCAAACGTGTCCTTCAGACCCATTCTCAATGTATAATCTTTGAAAGTTCACCTCTGGGGTTACAAATTCCAGATGGCATCTTTGCAGGCAGTTGTCGCCAGTATGGAAAAGGGGGAATTTGTTATCAACCTGCATGACCCAATCATGACCAATTTGGGAAGGACATTAGTCTCTTCTAAGGTTTGTAGTCTTATCCTAACATTTCCATTCGCATTGTTACAGCACAGGATATTCACAAAGGGAATTGCGGTCATGGCTGTATTTCTTAGGTCCAGATCATAGTAATATCGTACCTGGACGATCTTATCCTCAAAGTGGATTCTCCAGAGATCTTGGTAGATCATGTGAGACAGAAGAGATCATGGAGTCTCACAGGTGGATCGTCAATTACACCAAGACCAGTTTGATTCCTATACAGAGAAGGTTGTTTAAGGATGTTATTCAACACCTTCCTCTTTGGTTGGCTGTCTGTTAGCAGAGACACTTTTGCATGAGAGTGTTAGGGAAGATGGTGGCCCCAATCGAGGCTGTTCTGTTCGTACAGTTCCTTTCTCGTACATTCTATATAGAATTACTTTGGAAGTGGGCCAAAACTATCTGGCATCTCGGACTCTATTCTCTCGTTAACGGGTTCCACAGTCACTCCAGTAGTGGTGGCTAAGCAGTCATGTCAGAGGCCATCTGTTTTCTGCTTGGAATTGGGTACAATTAATTACGGGTGTCAGCCTCAGAGGATGGATGATAAGATCGGTAAGTCCAGGTTTCAGGGCTGCTGGACTAAAAAATAGTTGTTGCTACCAATAAATGTGTTGGAACTCTTGGCAGTGTTAAAAACCCTGATGTTGGCTGGGGAGGGGTGGGAGCAGTGTAGGTTCAGTTAGACAGTGCTATGGCGGTGACTTACCTGAACCATCAAGGAGGAACATGGAGTGCTTGAGCCATGAGACAGGCCAAAATAAATGTTGAGGCTCTCATTGCAACATTTATGCCAGGAGCAGACAGTTGTGTGGTGGATTGTTTCAGCCGTCACGTTTGGGGAGTGGTCCCCAGACACCGAGATCTTTCAGGGACTTGTAGACATATGGAAGCAACCAGATATAGACTTGATGGCATCCAGGTTGAACCACTGCAGGCGTAGTGGTTCATGAGGTCTTTGATTCGATTCTCATCAAGGCCCTGTTTGCGTGGAGTGTGCATGTTCTCTGCATTGCTTGTGTGGGTTTCTCCAGGCAAGTCAGTTTGCTCCCACAAGACAAACAAATTCTGATAGATCAATTGGCTTCTGACGAAAAATAACCGTAGTGTAAATGTGATGGTGAATATAGAGTAAGCTCTACTAGCTTCATAAAGGGTTACAGTTTATTGTGCCAGTATCAGAGAACCAGGCTGATGCCATATCGGTTATCCTCTATTTCCTCCGGTAAAGCAGGTTATCAATGGTGTTAAACATGGTAACCCTGGAGATCTTGGAGTTCAGAACTGTTGCCCATACTAGTAGCTCCTCCGTGGAGAAAAACCTCTTGAGCCAGGATCCTTTTATACCACACAGCTTTACTGGCTTTGTTGTTGAACCACAATCTTAGAAGCCAATTTTCATATATTATAATTAATATGAGGGTTCTCAACCCTCAAGTTTTTCCAGTAGGTGATGTTTTGAGGATTTCTGTCTGTGGAAGCAGGGGATGCGGTCAAGATCCCACCGGACGGAATCCCGGCAGTCAGAATACCGACCGGCACAATCCTGACATATTCTCCCTCTGTGGGTGTCCATGACACCCATAGAGGGAGAATAAATGTGTGCCGAGCGTAGCGAGGCACCGTGCCCGCTGCGTGGTGAGCGCAGCATGCCCGCAAGGGGCTGCATTGCGCTCGCCCTCCTGTCGGGATTGTGTCAGTCGGGATTCCGGTGACGGTATTTCGACCGTCGGGATTCCGTTCTGATCCCAGAAGCAGGTAGGATAATTACTTATACTACCTCCAGAAATCAAGCCTAATGTTATTTGTGATATGCTGCTTATCATTTAGATCTTTGATGATTACGCTTTATCCTGCACGGGATAAAATACCTATTTTCTGACAAATTAGGTTTGACAGACGGAGAACCTCTTTATTTTGTATCAGTCTTTTAACAGAGGCTGGCCAGCCTCTAAACAGACCATTGCATGGTGGATAACGGAGGTTTTTTTGAAAGCAGGTTGGCAGGTTCCGGATACATTGAAGTCACATTCCAACAGATCAGTGGTGTCTTGGTTGAACAATGGTGCAGAGTGGCCACCTGTGAACACTTTCACAAAACTTTACAAGTGTGATTCTTTTCCATCTAGGGATGCTAGTTTTGGGTGGAAAGTGCTACTAATACTACTTTCAGACATAAAATCCCAGCTTTAACCTGGCTCAGACCCGGGACACAGAGCACAGGTTGAAGCTGGGGTTACCCCTTTCATACATTGGTGATGACCAAGATTATTCGCAAGTACTCCCCCATTCACACCGGACTCGGGTATTCTGCCATTCAGTGGCCACTTGGAACTAATCTCATCTCCAAGCACTGACCCCGGCCAATCAATCTCTTTTAGGTGTAACCCAGGTCATCAAGACACTGCCCCAATATATCTGTAATGTATGGGGGCCTTTAGTGTGGTTAAAGGTTCCTCTCTCCACTAGTATACCCCAAGGTTTCCAGTATCCCCAGGAGAAGAGATATGTATTTAATGTAAGTAAAAAAAGAATCTGGAATTTTTTATACAGCAAAGAACAGAATATCTTTGTATGAGACAGCTAGGCAAAACATCCTTAGAACACCGGTCACCAGAACCTCATCAATATTTGACATATTAGCAAATGAATAGGCTGCAAACCGGCCCAGCCTCCCCTGTGTGTAGGAGACCGTTCCTCATCAGACATTTACTGATCTACCCACTACTCATCTGTAATAATACATATACACTGTGGCACATGCAGAACGTGAAGTCTTCTGTGTATAAATTCAGACAAGCTTCACATACAGGAATGTGTGTTCTTCGTGTATAAAGGTCAGATCAGCCTAACACACGGAATCCTACCTTCATCACGGGCTTAAAGATTGACTCAACATTCCATGCAGGATACCAAGTAGAGTATGACATACGCAGAACACGAGGCCTATTGTGTATAAAGGACACACTAGCCTAACATACCGCCCCATATGTTCTACATGTGTATAAAGGCCTGATCAGCCTCACATGGCGCCCCCTACAGTCTACGTGTGTATAAAGGCCACGTCATCCTCATATACAGGTTCACACAGTGTTTTATTTCACATTTTACTGTGAGAAACGGCCTGGAAGCATCACTGAATACTGAATACACACTGCAAGTGCTTGCAGCCTGCTACAGTGTGGCTCGTGCTAAAGGAACACTCTTGCCCACTGCACCGGCAGTGACCAAATCATCATCATTATCATAGAGCCTGTACATCTTTGGCAAAACCAGTCCAGTCCAGTAATAAAATATACCCCGACGAGGTTCCACTGCCTTCCTGGCACATTGTGGGTGCAGAGTTCAGCTTTGTGCTCATATAAGGCACTGACAAGTCTCTCCATCCAGTGCAGGGACTGCACGCTGTCCATATATCACATTGGGGTACCCGAGGCAGAGCGACAGGGGTCCGACCCCAAGAAACACCAGGACTCTGCATCAGAATCTTCCCTGGCTGTCTCAACGCCGCTCACAGCTGTGGATACTCCTTTCATACACAGCGCCACCTGCAGGGGAAGAAAGCAAACAATTCCCAGTGCTCTCATAGGATTAAGTCCAGCATAGACAGGGCTGCTGTGTGTCACACAATTCTACGGCGGATCACAGATGAAATGATCCAGTTTGTATTTTATGGAACTAATGACAGTACCGGGTGGGAGAGGAAGATCACGTTACAGACTGAATACAGAAATTACGTACAGAGAACGCCTGCTAAGGGGCGGAATTCATGAACGAAGGGTCACAGCAGCTGGCATGCAGTCAGTTTAGGCAGGTAAGATGTTGATATTGTTGAAATGTTGACACTGAACATGTCGGCATCTGCAGAATGTCTACATGTTCACAATTCTGTAGAGACCAAAAGGTTAGGGGTAAGCTGGGTGCACACTGCCTGACGGGTGGTGCAGCTCCGATAAAGCATTTATAGGATTGGTGGGCATCTAGCAGACTGAGCATTTTCCTGATCAGCGTGTACTTTCACTATCATCTCTCCAATCCTTCAAACGCTCCTGCATACACACTATCCAATGATTGAGACGATCAGCCAATATATCGGATAATAGGCTACTGTGTGCCCAGCGTTAGGCTGTGGGACGGGAGGAGAAGGTTGGGCTGCGGGAGGACAGGTTAGGATGCAGGAGGGAAGGGTTAGGCAGCAGAAGGAAAGGTTAGGGTTAGGCACTAGGGAGAGGGATAGGGTGTACGAGGGGAGGGTTAGGGTGCAGGAGGAGAGGTTAGGGTGCAAAACGTGTAGGCTGTAGGAGAAGAGTTAGGCACTAGGGAGAGGGTTAGGGTGTACGAGGGGAGGGTTAGGTTGCAGGAGGAGAGGTTAGGTTTAGTCACTAGGGAGAGGGTTAGGGTGCAGGAGGAGAGTTAGGTTTAGTCACTAGGGAGAGGGTTAGGGTGCAGGAGGAGAGGTTAGGTTTAGTCACTAGGGAGAGGGTTAGGGTGTACGAGGGGAGGGTTAGGTTGCCGGAGGAGAGGTTAGGTTTAGTCACTAGGGAGAGGGTTAGGGTGCAGGAGGAGAGGTTCGGTTTAGTCACTGTGGAGAGGGTTAGGGTGTAGGAGGAGAGGTTAGGTTTAGGCACTAAGGAGAGGGTTTGGGTGCAGGAGGGGAGGTTAGGTTTAGTCACTAGGGAGAGGGTTAGGGTGTAGTGGTAGAGGTTAGGTTTAGGCACTAGGGAGAGGGTTTGGGTGACAGAGGGGAGGTTAGGTTTAGGCACTAGGGAGAGGGTTTGGGTGTAGGAGGGGAGGTTAGGTTTAGGCACTAGGGAGAGGGTTTGGGTGACGGAGGGGAGGTTAGGTTTAGGCACTAGGGAGAGGGTTTGGGTGCAGGAGGGGAGGTTAGGTTTAGGCACAAGGGAGAGGGTTTGGGTGCAGGAGGGGAGGTTAGGGTGCAGAAGAGTTAAGGGTAGGCTGCGGGAGCAGAGGTAAGAGACACTAAGGAAAGAGTTATGCACTAGGGAGAGGGTTAGGGTGCAGGAGGGGAGGGTTAGGTTTAGGTACTAGGGAGAGGGTTTGGGTGCAGGAGGAGAGGTATGGGTAAGGCACTAGGGAGAGGGTGCGGAGGAGAGGTTAGGTTGCAGAAGAGTTAAGGGTAGGCTGCGGGAGCAGAGGTAAGAGTTAGTCACTAGGGAGAGGGTTAGGGTGCAGGAGGAAAGTTAGGCTGCGGAAGAGGTAAGGGTTCACAGCAACTCCACGCATTAACTACAGAAGGCAGATAATGGGGCAGATGTATTAACCTGGAGAAGGCATAAAGCAGTGATAAATGCAAGCTGATAATTGCACCAGCCAATCAGCTCCAATGTGTAAATTAACAGTTAGGAGCTGATTGGCTGGTGCATTTATCAGCTTGTATTTATCACGTCCTTATGCCTTCTCCAGGTTAACACATCTGCCCCTCTGTTTGCAGCCCGGGGAGGTTGTGAGCAGAATCTGGTCAGCGTAATAATAAGAATTTACTTACCGATAATTCTATTTCTCATAGTCCGTAGTGGATGCTGGGACTCCGTCAGGACCATGGGGAATAGCGGGCTCCGCAGGAGACAGGGCACATCTAAAAAAGCTTTTAGGTCACATGGTGCGTACTGGCTCCTCCCCCTATGACCCTCCTCCAAGCCTCAGTTAGGTACTGTGCCCGGACGAGCGTACACAATAAGGAAGGATCTTGAATCCCGGGTAAGACTCATACCAGCCACACCAATCACACCGTACAACTTGTGATCTGAACCCAGTTAACAGTATGATAACACAAACGAAGTAGCCTCTGAACAGATGGCTCACAACAACAGTAATAACCCGATTTTTGTAACAATAACTATGTACAAGCATTGCAGACAATCCGCACTTGGGATGGGCGCCCAGCATCCACTACGGACTATGAGAAATAGAATTATCGGTAAGTAAATTCTTATTTTCTCTAACGTCCTAGTGGATGCTGGGACTCCGTCAGGACCATGGGGATTATACCAAAGCTCCCAAACGGGCGGGAGAGTGCGGATGACTCTGCAGCACCGAATGAGAGAACTCCAGGTCCTCTTTAGCCAGAGTATCAAATTTGTAAAATTTTACAAACGTGTTCTCCCCTGACCACGTAGCTGCTCGGCAAAGTTGTAATGCCGAGACTCCTCGGGCAGCCGCCCAGGATGAGCCCACTTTCCTTGTGGAATGGGCCTTTACAGATTTAGGCTGTGGCAGGCCTGCCACAGAATGTGCAAGTTGGATTGTACTACATATCCAACGTGCAATCGTCTGTTTAGACGCAGGAGCACCCAACTTGTTGGGTGCATACAATGTAAACAACGAGTCAGATTTTCTGACTCCAGCTGTCCTTGAAATATATATTTTTAATGCTCTGACAACGTCCAGTAACTTGGAGTCCTCCAAGTCGCTAGTAGCCGCAGGCACCACAATAGGCTGGTTCAAGTGAAATGCCGAAACCACCTTAGGGAGAAATTGAGGACGTGTCCTCAATTCTGCCCTGTCCGAATGGAATATCAGATATGGGCTTTTGTATGACAAAGCTGCCAACTCCGAAACTCTCCTGGCTGAAGCCAGGGCCAACAGCATGGTTACCTTCCATGTAAGGTATTTTAAATCTACCGATTTTAAAGGCTCAAACCAATGAGATTTGAGAAAATTTAGAACCACGTTCAAATCCCACGGTGCCACTGGAGGCACTATTGGGGGTTGTATATGTAGTACACCTTTGACAAAAGTTTGTACTTCAGGCACTGACGCCAATTCCTTCTGGAAGAAAATTGATAAGGCCGAAATTTGAACTTTAATGGACCCCAATTTGAGGCCCATAGACAATCCTGCTTGCAGGAAATGTAAGAATCGACCCAATTGAAATTCTTCCGTTGGAGCCTTCTTGGCCTCACACCACGCAACATATTTTCTCCAAATGCGGTGATAATGTTGTGCGGTCACTTCTTTCCTGGCTTTAATTAAAGTAGGAATAACTTCCTCAGGAATGCCCTTCTCTTTTAGAATCCGGCGTTCAACCGCCATGCCGTCAAACGCAGCCGCGGTAAGTCTTGGAACATACAAGGTCCCTGCTGAAGCAGATCCCTTCTTAGAGGTAGAGGCCACGGATCCTCCGTGAGCATCTCTTGAAGTTCCGGATACCAAGTTCTTCTTGGCCAGTCCGGAGCTACCAGTATTGTTCTTACTCCTCTTTTCCGTATAATTCTCAGTACCTTTGGTATGAGAGGCAGAGGAGGGAACACATACACTGACTGGTACACCCACGGTGTTACCAGAGCGTCCACAGCTATTGCCTGAGGGTCTCTTGACCTGGCGCAATACCTGTCCAATTTTTTGTTGAGGCGAGACGCCATCATGTCCACCTTTGGTTTTTCCCAACGGTTCACAATCATGTGGAAAACTTCTGGATGAAGTCCCCACTCTCCCGGGTGAAGGTCGTGTCTGCTGAGGAAATCTGCTTCCCAGTTGTCCACTCCCGGGATGAACACTGCTGACAGTGCTACGACATGATTCTCCGCCCAGCGCAGAATCCTTGCAGCTTCTGCCATTGCACTCCTGCTTCTCGTGCCGCCTTGTCGGTTTACGTGGGCGACTGCCGTGATGTTGTCGGACTGGATCAACACCGGCTGACCCTGAAGCAGCGATTTTGCCAGGCTTAGAGCATTGTAGATCGCTCTTAGCTCCAGTATATTTATGTGAAGAGACGTCTCCAGGTTTGACCACACGCCCTGGAAGTTTCTTCCCTTTGTGACTGCTCCCCAACCTCGTAGGCTGGCATCCGTAGTCACCAGGACCCAGTCCTGTATGCCGAATCTGCGGCCCACTAACAGATGGGCAGTCTGCAACCACCACAGGAGAGACAACCTTGTTCTCGGTGACAGTGTTATCCGCTGATGCATGTGCAGATGCGATCCGGACCATTTGTCCAGCAGATCCCACTGAAATGTTCGTGCATGGAATCTGCCGAATGGAATCGCTTCGTACGAAGCCACCATCTTTCCCAGGACTCTTGTGCATTGATGTACTGACACAGTTCCTGGTTTTAGGAGGTTCTTGACAAGTTCGGATAACTCCCTTGCTTTCTCTTCCGGGAGAAATACCTTTTTCTGAACCGTGTCCAGAATCATGCCCAGGAACAGCAGATGTGTTGTCGGGGTCAATTGAGATTTTGGAAGATTTAGAATCCACCCGTGTTGCTGAAGCACTACTTGTGTTAGCGCTACACCGACTTCCAGCTGTTCTCTGGACTTTGCCCTTATCAGGAGATCGTCCAAGTAAGGGATAATTAATACGCCTTTTCTTCGTAGAAGAACCATCATTTCGGTCATTACCTTGGTAAAGACCCGAGGGGCCGTGGACAACCCAAACGGCAGCGTTTGAAACTGATAATGACAGTCTTGTATCACGAACCTGAGATACCCTTGGTGTGAGGGGTAAATCGGGACATGTAGATAAGCATCTTTTATGTCCAAGGACACCATGAAGTCTCCTTCTTCCAGATTCGCTATCACTGCTCTGAGTGACTCCATCTTGAACTTGAATTTCTTTATGTACAGGTTCAAGGATTTCAGATTTAGAATAGGCCTTACCGAACCGTCCGGTTTCGGTACCACAAATAGTGTGGAATAATACCCCTTTCCCTGTTGTAGGAGGGGTACCTTGACTATCACCTGCTGAGAATACAGCTTGTGAATGGCTTCCAAAACCGACGTCCTTTCTGAGGGAGACGTTGGTAAAGCAGACTTTAGGAACCGGCGAGGGGGAGACCTTTCGAACTCCAGCATGTAACCCTGAGATACTATCTGCAGGACCCACGGGTCCACTTGTGAGTGAACCCATTGATTGCTGAAAATCTTGAGTCGACCCCCCACCGTTCCTGAGTCCGCTTGTAAAGCCCCAGCGTCATGCTGATGCACATCCAGGCTGAGGCTATTGCCGGTCGCAGTATAACACCAGTATGTGTGTATATACTCTTCAGTGTAGTTTCCAGCCTCCTATCTGCTGGATCCTTGAGGGCGGCCGTATCAGGAGACGGCAACGCCACTTGCTTTGATAAACGTGTGAGCGCCTTATCCACCCTAGGGGGTGTTTCCCAGCGCGCCCTAACCTCTGGTGGGAAAGGGTATAATGCCAATAACTTCTTGGAAATTAGCAGTTTTCTATCGGGGTTAACCCACGCTTCATCACACACGTCATTCAATTCCTCTGATTCTGGAAAAAATACAGGTAGTTTTTTCACCCCCCACATAATACCCCTTTTTGAGGTACCAGCAGTATCAGAGATCTGCAAAGCCTCCTTCATTGCCGTGATCATATAACGTGTGGCCCTATTGGAAAATACGTTTGTTTCTTCACCGTCGACACTAGATTCATCTGTGTCGGTACCCGTGTCGACTGACTGAGGTAAAGGACGTTTTACAGCCCCTGACGGTGTCTGAGACGCCTGAACCGGTACTAACTGGTTAGCCGGGCGTCTTATTTCGTCAACTGACTTTTGTAATGTGCTGACATTATCACGTAATTCCATAACTAAAGCCATCCATTCCGGTGTCGACTCCCTAGGGGGTGACATTACCATCATCGGCAATTGCTCTGCCTCCACACCAACATCGTCCTCATACATGTCGACACACACGTACCGACACACAGCAGCCACACAGGGAATGCTCTAATCGAAGACAGGACCCCCTAGCCCTTTGGGGAGACAGAGGGAGAGTTTGCCAGCACACACCAAAAGCGCTATAAATGTATATAAACAACCCTAGAAGGTGTTGTTTACTATATATGCGCTCTTAATATATAAATATCGCCAATTTATGCCCCCCTTCTCTTTGTTACCCTGTTTCTGTAGTGCAGTGCAGGGGAGAGACCTGGGAGCCTTCCTCACCAGCGGAGCTGAGCAGGAAAATGGCGCTGAGTGCTGAGGAGAATAAGCTCCGCCCCTTTTTCGGCGGGCTTTTCCCCGGTTTTTAAGAAACTGGCCTGGGTTAAAATACATACATATAGCCTTAATGGCTATATGTGATGTATTTATTTTGCCACTAAAGGTAATTATATTGCTGCCCAGGGCGCCTCCAGCAGCGCCCTGCACCCTCCGTGACTGAGTCAGTGAGCCGTGTGACAACAATGGCGCACAGCTGCCGTGCTGTGCGCTACCTTCAAGAAGACTGAGGAGTCTTCTGCCGCCTGCTTTCCGGACCTCCGTTCTGCCGTCTCTTCAGCGTCTGTAAGGGGGATCGGCGGCGCGGCTCCGGGACGAACCCCAGGCTGACCTGTGTTCCGACTCCCTCTGGAGCTAAGTGTCCAGTAGCCTAAGACTCCAATCCATCCTGCACGCAGGTGAGTTGGAAATCTCTCCCCTAAGTCCCTCGATGCAGTGATCCTGTTGCCAGCAGGAATCACTGAGATTGAAACCTAAAAAAAAACTTTTCTAAACAGCTCTTTAGGAGAGCCACCTAGATTGCACCCTCTCGGACGGGCACAAAAACCTAACTGAGGCTTGGAGGAGGGTCATAGGGGGAGGAGCCAGTACGCACCATGTGACCTAAAAGCTTTTTTAGATGTGCCCTGTCTCCTGCGGAGCCCGCTATTCCCCATGGTCCTGACGGAGTCCCAGCATCCACTAGGACGTTAGAGAAATGCGGATAAATGAGCAATGGGCCTGGCGACTAGCTGAATGCACCCCTTAATCCTAACAATGATTTATGTGTAAGCAATATGGTTATAAAGTAAGAATGTGATATGCTTAAGATTCCATTAAGAATTCAGCAAGGACCCACACACTGCATGCCACTAGTGCGAGCAGATGCGCTTACTCCGGCCCCTGGCCACTAGTGCCAGCAGATGCGCTTACTCCGGCCCCTGGCCACTAGTGCCAGCAGATGCGCTTACTCCGGCCCCTGGCCACCAGTGCGAGCAGATGCGCTTACTCCGGCCCCTGGCCACCAGTGCGAGAAGATGCGCTTACTCTGGCCCCTGGCCACCAGTGCGAGCAGATGCGCTTACTCCGGCCCCTGGTCACCAGTGTGAGCAGATGTGCTTACTCCGGCCCCTGGCCACTAGTGCGAGCAGATGTGCTTACTCCGGCCCCTGGCCACTAGTGCGAGCAGATGTGCTTACTCCGGCCCCTGGCCACTACTGCGAGCAGATGTGCTTACTCCGGCCCCTGGCCACTAGTGCGAGCAGATGTGCTTACTCCACCCTCTGGTTTGAGCAGATGTGCTTACTCCGGCCCCTGGCCACTACAGTGTGTATCCCAGGTGATCCCATACTCTTCCAGTTCCAAAAACAACCTCTTAATGAAGAAAGGAATGTTTATTTCATAGCGCTGTACAGGCCGGAAACAGCTCGTCACCTCTGCAGCACTGTGGGGAAGATGTACTAATGTTTGGCGAGTGATAAAGTGGGGAGAGAGATAAAGTACCAACCAACCAGCTCCTAACTGCCATGTTACAGGCTGTGTTTGAACAATGACAGTTAGGAGCTGATTGGTTGGTACTTAACCTCCCTCCACCGCTTAGTGCATCTGCCGTGTTTTAAAGTGAAATTAAAAAGGAAATACATTGCAGCTGCTCTAACACTGCCATACTCTCCCACCTACAAATAATCTGCCCCTGCAGGAATGTATAATACAGCATATTACCTATATACAGATAACTGGCTGATTTAGGACTATTATCAAAACGGTGCTCCTGAAAACCTGGCCTGCTGTAAGAAGGGACACTCATATGGCAGGTAACAAGGATGGAGAGGTTGTACCTGTCTCTGCAGCACCTGAATGGCTTCTCCTTGTTTGGTGAGCGCCTGACCCTGCTGGGAGGAGAAATGCGGCTGGTATCAGTATGATGGAGTGTCGTTGGGATACATGTGCGTCAGCAGCACTCACCCTGCCCCACCCCCATGACCTCGCCCTGTGCCCATACCTGTACGACTGTCTGCAGTTTGTCCCCAAGCTCCTGCACTTGTACAGTAAGGCTAGCGTTTTCCCGGCGCAGGTTCTCCTGCTCGCTGACACAGGACAGTACTATCCCCTGCAGTCTCCTCACCTCTTCCTGCAGAGCGCTGCACACACAGATATGGGGGTCCTAAAACAGGAGAGAGTGAGCATTGCCAGGTAACCCACCCCCACCCCCGCCCTCCTTCATATAACCTCTTACTTGCAAGGCCTTCTTCCCAGGAGGCTCGGACATCTCCTCCAGCACCTGCGCCGGGGTCTCTCTCAGATCTTGTAGCGAGGTGGACACATCCCGGGACTCCATACTTACAGGTGACGGGGTCTCCGGCATCGGGATGAATTCTGCTTCTTCAAGCTCCTGGGGGGGGGGAAACAGAAAGCAGAGCCTTGAGCCTCTAACCACAGGTGCTTCTATGGGCCTGCAGAGATGTGGTGTTGTGGTATAAAAGGTAAGCTGACGGGAATCACTGTCTTTCCAGCACAGGTTACCCCGGTCTTTCCAGCACAGGGAGGGTGTAGGTTTCAGGTAACATACAAGGCTCAGGAAGGGCAGAGTGGTCAGCTTATGGTGAAGGTGGCACTGACAAGTAGAAGCTGAAGTGTCCATCATATGTGAAAGAGAACAACTACTATACAGTACTGAGCCCCAAATGAGGCTGGACAATCTGCGCCGGCAGAAGCTATCCTCAGTTTCTGCTAACAAGCAGAAATTGTGATGCGTTCGCAATTTCTGCTTGTTGAACGGGGAGAGGCGGCGGCCTAGCGCAGCGATGGGCGGCCCCCAGCATGCGATACAAAGAATAGCAAATTCTGCTAATTAGCAGAATTTGCAATCCTTACTGAATTAGGCCCACAGACCAGTGTTTCTCAAACCCAGTCTCTCTTGGAACCCTTACCGTGCATGTTTTCCAGATCATCTATTTGGAGCACAGATGTGCTAATTAACTAACACAATAGATCTACAGGTGTAAAACAATCCCTAACCAATACTGATAGTTTCAGTAATAAACGCTCTTATTCCTGTAGATACAATGTAACAAAGTTACCTGCCGGAGCCAGCTGGGACAGGAGCTGCTCTCCATGTTTTCAGTGGCATTAAACGGGCTGGTCTCTGGTTCTGCCTCCATGGTTCCGCGGAACCCCTCACTGGGCTCGCAAGACAGTGACTCGCGTGCGCTATCACCCTCACCTCCGGCAGAGCTTCCCGATGAGCAGCTCTGGGCAACTGCGGGGTAAGAAAAGATTTAATTAGCACCCAGAGTGTGTTGGTCACTCCCTGCAGCTCTGATCACAGTAGTGGTAACTCTCACGTCATGCCAGTCCCTCCCTAATCACTCACGTGTTCCAATGGAGAGACCGCTGCTGTTTGAACGGATCGTTTTGGAGTTCAGAACTTTCTCTGTGAAGAGAGAGCGGATTGGGGTTTGTGTGGGAGATATCTGCAACCTAAGCAGTGGTGACCAAACTCCGTTCTCAAGGACCTCTTACAGTTAGGGGTCACTGAGGGCCGAGTTAGGGGGGTCACTACAGCAGAGCGTCCAACTCATCCACAAACTACATCGGGGAAACACTCACCCACAATAAGGATGGTATGCCAGCCACGGCAAGACAGATCAGGCACATGATGTAATGACCCAAAAATCGGACGAGGCCACGAGGTACAGATGTCAGAACCTTGAGGCCGCTCATTTGGGGTCATGGCCAGGCGCCCATTTCCACCATTACCCCAGGCAAAGATGTGATTATCTAAAAAAAAGCAGACAGACCAGATCAGTAACTGGAATCTAACAAACTTTACGGTGCCCCCTGCCCATCCGTTTACTCACCATCTGTGGCTGCAATAGTGAACTCGTCGCCACATGACACTCTGATGACCTGCTTCCCCCCAAGAGGTCCTCCCAAAAGATTGATGCCCAAATGCTTCCGGTAGTCTCCTACTCCTAACTGTCCACACTTGTTGGAACCAAATGTCAAAAGCCGGCCACGCTCTAAAGAAAGACAGCAGAAATGAGGGCCCAGGTGACCTCTATAGAAGAGAAAGTGAGGGGGATGACTCTTATCAACTCCTCACCATCAATGGCCGCAGTATGGGTCTTTCCCGGGGAGATGCTGCGGACCTTATAGAAGGACAGCTGCTTGGCGAGAGTCAGTGACGTGGTGTATGGCACTTCATGGAAGGCCTGCTAAATAGAAAGCAGTAATCCTTCACATCGGGTGTCTTGCTCCTCGCATCGCGGTCATAGAGTGGCCAAGAACTCACCTCGTGGTTAATGATCCCAGCTGTACACTGATTTAGACCCAACTTGTTGTGCTCATTCAAACCACAGGCGAGAACTTTACCGGACTGCGTCAGAAGAAAGCTGCCATCCGAGCCACAACTAACGCTCACGATGCAGAGACCACGCTGAACTTCCACCTGTGCGAAAGAGAGAGTGAGAAAGAGTGTGACCCAGAACAGAGCTGAGGTGCTAAAGACGAAACAGACAGACTCTGAAGGAGAGTCACCTTTTGAGGCATAGAGACATCATCTTCGGAGTCCAGGCCCAGGCGTCCTGCAGAGATTAGACACGAGTCACTTGCTGCTGGTCACAGCACCAGTGTCCTGCGCCAGTTTCCTACTTGGGCACTCACCATACTCGCCACATCCCCACGAGTACACAGATTTGCTCCTTGTCAGCACCATCACATGGCTATCGCCACATGAGACCTGTTCCACTGGCTCATGCAGGAAGAAGTCCACCAATATTGGCTCCAGAACCTCCGACCCTAAGCTCTGGCCCACACCGAGGCACCCGTAATAGTCAGAGCCAAAAGAGTACAGCTGCCCCTCATCTGCAAAGCAGAAAGAGAATTCTGATCGTGCGCCTCATTTACTAACAGCGTACTACAGTATCAGCCATTTCCTTCTGTCTAGTGCAAGTACCAGCCCTCTCTCCCAACCCCACCTGTAACTTCCTCCTGATCTAGTGGCACACCTCTACCTCTCACACCACTGCCCAACCCAGCCACCCAACTAAAGCTCTCTTTCCACCCCCACCAGCGAAACCCACACTAACCCCACCACGCAATCCCATCCAGCCGCCTACATATCGTTCCCCCGCCCCATCTCTCCCTCATCCCCACCTGTATCCCTCTCCTGCTCTAGTGGCACACCGCTACCTCTCACACCCCTGCCCAACCTGCCCCCCCCTCCAACAAAACCTCTCTTCCCACCCCCACCACACACTCCCCTCCAGTTCCACCCTCCCATCCAGCCACCAGCACATTGCTCCCCCTGCTCTCTCTTCCCCAACCCCACCTGTATGTCTCCCCTGTTCCCCTGTTATAGTGGCACACCTCTACCTCTCATACTCCTACCCAACCCAGCCACCCTACAAAAGCTCTCTTCCCACCCCCACCAGCCAGACCCACACTAACCCCACCGCACAATCCCATCCAGTTGCCAACATATCTCTCCCCTGCCTCATCTTTTCCCCAACCCACCCTGTATCTCTCTCCTGCTCTAGTGGCACACCTCTACCTCTCACACCCCTGCCCAACCCAGCACCCCCTCCCAACAAAACCTCTCTTCCCACCCCACCAACCAGACCCACACTAACCCCACCACACCCCCCACCCACCCATCGCTTCCCCCGCCCCATCTCTCTCACCACAAGTTAGCCCACACCTCTGTTTAGCGAACCTCCCCAGATGCTCCACACATCTCTCTTTCCATCAAACTCAGCTACCCTCCACACTCAAAATCCTCTCTCCCTTACCCCATACAGTCATTCCCCCATCCCAGAAATATCCCATTCAACAACCAGCAGCTCCCCTTCCCCAAATTCCCCTCTGCCCCCACCACTAGCCTCTTTACCTCCAAGCAACACCCATCTGCCATCCAAACTCAGATATCTCCCTCACTACTCCTACCGCCCTGTTCCTGCCCATCCAGCCCCAGACTACCCCCAAATTCCCCAATCCTGCCCCCACACTCCTCTATCTTACCCCAAACCCAGCCTCACCTGTAATACACATGGTGAAATCTCCGCCACAGCTGACTTGTTGCACAGATTTTCCTTGTAGCTTCTCCACATGTTTTGGTTGTCGGTACGAGGCGCGGTCTCCATGCCCCAATTGTCCGAGCAGCTTTGAGCCGCCCTGCATGTTCTAGATATAATATTTCTCATGAGATACTGCCACATCTTGTAGCGCTGCCTACCCCACCTCCTGATACTCACCACCCAAGTGTACAGCTCCTTCTCCACCGTGACCACCGAAAAATGAGCGTCTCCAGCACAAACCTGCCGCGCACGGCAACCACCCTTGAACACATCCAACTTCTGTGGAGTGGACTTCCCACCACCCCATACATAGACTTCACTGCTCCGAGATGTGACCACTGCAACAGGGGCCTCTGTAACAGTTCCCGGCCTGAGGAAGGGGGGGGGACGACACCATGGGAGAGCGAGGAGACGTGATTACTCCAAGTGTATGCCATGTACAGCGGATGTAACGCATACAATCCACACCTTTCTCACCTGGGTCTCTTGTTGGATCTGTTCAGCAGCACTACCTGATCTTCCATGTCTCTGATAAAATAAGATTAATAGACTATTATTACTATTATTATTATATAACGAATGACTAATCACTAGCATGGTGCAATGAGAGGATCCACATTCACCAACATACTATATTACCTCCTCCGCCGGCACAGCACAGGTCTCTCCAGGATCTCATCAGCAGTAGGTCTCCTCTCGGGGTCCTAAACCAGAGGGTAAAAGTCAGTAGAGAGTCTGCAATTTGCTAGAAGTCCTAGAAATCACCTCCTGGGAGTACACACTCGCCTGCTGCAGACACACCCGTACTACATCAATCACCTCCTGGGAGTACACACTTGCCTGCTGTAGACACACCCGCACTAAATCAATCACCTCCTGGGAGTACACACTCGCCTGCTGCAGTCACACCCGCACTACATCAATCACCTCCTGGGAGTACACACTCGCCTGCTGCAGTCACACCCGCACTACATCAATCACCTCCTGGGAGTACACACTCGCCTGCTGCAGACACACCCGCACTACATCAATCACCTCCTGGGAGTACACACTCGCCTGCTGCAGACACACCAGCACTACATCAATCACCTCCTGGGAGTACACACTCGCCTGCTGCAGTCACACCCGCACTACATCAATCACCTCCTGGGAGTACACACTCGCCTGCTGCAGACACACCCGCACTACATCAATCACCTCCTGGGAGTACACACTCGCCTGCTGCAGACACACCCGCACTACATCAATCACCTCCTGGGAGTACACACTCGCCTGCTGCAGACACACCAGCACTACATCAATCACCTCCTGGGAGTACACACTCGCCTGCTGCAGACACACCAGCACTACATCAATCACCTCCTGGGAGTACACACTCGCCTGCTGCAGACACACCCGCACTACATCAATCACCTCCTGGGAGTACACACTCACCTGCTGCAGACACACCCGCACTACATCAATCACCTCCTGGGAGTACACACTCGCCTGCTGCAGACACACCCGCACTACATCAATCACCTCCTGGGAGTACACACTCGCCTGCTGCAGACACACCCGCACTACATCAATCACCTCCTGGGAGTACACACTCGCCTGCTGCAGACACACCCGCACTACATCAATCACCTCCTGGGAGTACACACTCGCCTGCTGCAGACACACCCGCACTACATCAATCACCACCTGGGAGTAGACACTCACCTGCTGCAGACACACCCGCACTACATCAATCACCTCCTGGGAGTAGACACTCACCTGCTGCAGACACACCCGCACTACATCAATCACCTCCTGTGAGTATGCACTCACCTGCTGCAGACACACCCACAGTACATCACTCACCTCCTGGGAGTACACACTCACCTACTGCAGTCACACCCGCACTACATCAATCACCTCCTGGGAGTAGACACTCACCTGCTGCAGACACACTTCCACTACATCAATCACCTCCTGGGAGTACACACTCACCTGCTGCAGACACACCCACAGTACATCAATCACCTCCTGGGAGTAGACACTCACCTGCTGCAGACACACCCACACTACATCAATCACCTCCTGGGAGTACGCACTCACCTGCTTCAGACACACCCACAGTACATCACTCACCTCCTGGAAGTACACACTCACCTGCTGCAGTCACACCTGCACTACATCAATCACCTCCTGGGAGTACACACTCACCTGCTGCAGTCACACCCGCACTACATCAATCACCTCCTGGGAGTACACACTCGCCTGCTGCAGACACACTTGCACTACATCAATCACCTCCTGGGAGTACACACTCGCCTGCTGCAGACACACTTGCACTACATCAATCACCTCCCTAGAGTAGACACTCACCTGCTGCAGACAAACCCACAGTACCTCACTCACCTCCTGGAGTAGACACTCACCTGCTGCAGACACCCACAGTACATCACTCACCTCCTAGGAGTAGACACTCACCTGATGCAGACACACCCAGAGTACATCACTCACCTCCTGGGAGTAGACACTCACCTGCTGCAGACACCCACAGTACATCACTCACCTCCTGGGAGTAGACACTCACCTGATGCAGACACACCCACAGTACATCACTCACCTCCTGGGAGTAGACACTCACCTGATGCAGACACACCCACAGTACATCACTCACCTCCTGGGAGTAGACACTCACCTGCTGCAGGCAGGCATGCACCACATCGATCAGATCCTGAGAGTACACGCTGTTGTCCAACTCCACAGCCCAGTTTCCTTGTACAATCTTCACACACAGATTGAGCGGGTTCTAAGGGTGGACGGACAGAAGCCAGCATTATCGGCACTGCTGGAGCAGCAGGCTTAACAGAGAGAGACAAGGGAGTTGGCATCTGCTCACCGTCGCATCGAACGTCCTGGTCAGAGTCAGCAGCTCATACAGGACACATCCCACTGCCCAGATGTCCGACTTAAAGCTGTACTTTACCCCTTGGCATAACTCCGGAGACATGTAATACAGGGTGCCCACACACTGCAAAGAATAGTTACCGATATATGAAACGCATACATGACACGTGCCCCTACATGCCATGTGTGTATGTCAGCTTACCGTTTCTGCCATGGAGAACTCGGAGTTGAGTTGCTTGGCCAGCCCGTAATCTCCCAGCTTAATCAGGTTGGCTTTGGTTAAAAAGATGTTTAATGTCTTGATGTCCCTGTGCAGAGAAGAGACACATTGCACCTTACTCACAGGGTACCCCAGCTCAATGCTCAAAAGGATTTCCATATGACCACCCAGGTTCTCCACCCATATGACCACCCAGGTTCTCCACCCATATGACCACCAGGGTCTGGTGATGATTCCCCGCTGCTGGCAACCTCAAATATGTGATACTATCTGATAATGTAGCGATTCTATAGTGTTCGTTCCTCAGTGCCTGAGCTCCGCATGTAATATATTCACCTGTGCAAAATTCCCGCACGATGGATGCAGCTCACCGCGGACACGATCTGAAATAGATACCAGACCACCAGCTGCAAAAATAAGATGGACCTGTTATACATGTACAAGAAACAGGACCCCGGACCCAGGAGACGGCACAGTATGTCTCCCACAGTGAGATATAGTACCAGAGCTGTCTAGGAGTGATTGGGCATTGCCCCCCCCCCCCCCCCCCCCCGAGGGCCACCGCTCACCTCTTCCTGAAACAGCTGATCCTTCTGCCGCACAATCTTGTCGAACAGATTCCCACCTGCAGAGACAGGATGACTTGGGTCAGACGGCCAGTTTGGCCAGGGACAGGAGACAGGACAGAATGTATCTCACCGTTACAGTACTCCAGTTCAATCAGCAGGGTGCTGCTATCCAGGAAGTGGTTGTAATAAGCAATGATGTTATCATGCTGCAAGAGGGACAGGATGACAATCTCGTTCAACGCATCACGCCGCTCCTTTTCCGACAGCCGCGCCAATCCGACCTCCTTCCATACCACCAATGAGTCATCCTGAGGATGAAAAGGGGATACAATCAACCCCCTGGGTTCGACAATTTTATCTAAAAACTAGGAGCCAGCTTAA
Source organism: Pseudophryne corroboree (assembly GCF_028390025.1). Classification (NCBI taxonomy): domain Eukaryota; kingdom Metazoa; phylum Chordata; class Amphibia; order Anura; family Myobatrachidae; genus Pseudophryne; species Pseudophryne corroboree. The sequence continues at coordinate 159,655,122 of NC_086455.1, read as the reverse complement.
AAGTTTAGGAGCCAGACCATCGTCCCCAACCGAAATATATGAAAACTTGTATAGACCTCCCCACATGCCCCTACAATACTTCCCAGACCTCCCCACATGCCCCTTCAATGCTTCCCAGACCTCCCCACATGCCCCTTCAATACTTCCCAGACCTCCCCACATGCCCCTTCAATGCTTCCCAGACCTCCCCACATGCCCCTTCAATACTTCCCAGACCTCCCCACATGCCCCTTCAATGCTTCCCAGACCTCCCCACATGCCCCTTCAATGCTTCCCAGACCTCCCCACATGCCCCTTCAATGCTTCCCAGACCTCCCCACATGCCCCTTCAATGCTCCCCAGACCTCCCCACATGCCCCTTCAATGCTTCCCAGACCTCCCCACATGCCCATTCAATGCTTCCCAGACCTCCCCACATGCCCCTTCAATGCTTCCCAGACCTCCCCACATGCCCCTTCAATGCTTCCCAGACCTCCCCACATGCCCCTTCAATACTTCCCAGACCTCCCCACATGCCCCTTCAATACTTCCCAGACCTCCCCACATGCCCCTTCAATGCTCCCCAGACCTCCCCACATGCCCATTCAATGCTTCCCAGACCTCCCCACATGCCCCTTCAATGCTCCCCAGACCTCCCCACATGCCCCTTCAATGCTCCCCAGACCTCCCCACATGCCCCTTCAATGCTCCAGAGACCTCCCCACATGCCCCTTCAATGCTCCCCACACCTTCCCACATGCCCCTTCAATGCTCCAGAGACCTCCCCACATGCCCCTTCAATGCTCCCCAGACCTCCCCACATGCCCCTTCAATGCTTCCCAGACCTCCCCACATGCCACTTCAATGCTTCCCAGACCTCCCCACATGCCCCTTCAATACTTCCCAGACCTCCCCACATGCCCCTTCAATGCTCCCCAGACCTCCCCACATGCCCCTTCAATGCTTCCCAGACCTCCCCACATGCCCCTTCAATGCTTCCCAGACCTCCCCACATGCCCCTTCAATGCTCCTCAGACCTCCCCACATGCCCCTTCAATGCTTCCCAGACCTCCCCACATGCCCCTTCAATGCTTCCCAGACCTCCCCACATGCCCCTTCAATGCTCCCCAGACCTCCCCACATGCCCCTTCAATGCTCCCCAGACCTCCCCACATGCCCCTTCAATGCTCCAGAGACCTCCCCACATGCCCCTTCAATGCTCCCCACACCTTCCCACATGCCCCTTCAATGCTCCAGAGACCTCCCCACATGCCCCTTCAATGCTCCCCAGACCTCCCCACATGCCCCTTCAATGCTTCCCAGACCTCCCCACATGCCACTTCAATGCTTCCCAGACCTCCCCACATGCCCCTTCAATACTTCCCAGACCTCCCCACATGCCCCTTCAATGCTCCCCAGACCTCCCCACATGCCCCTTCAATGCTTCCCAGACCTCCCCACATGCCCCTTCAATGCTTCCCAGACCTCCCCACATGCCCCTTCAATGCTCCTCAGACCTCCCCACATGCCCCTTCAATGCTTCCCAGACCTCCCCACATGCCCCTTCAATGCTTCCCAGACCTCCCCACATGCCCCTTCAATGCTCCCCAGACCTCCCCACATGCCCCTTCAATGCTTCCTAGACCTCCCCACATGCCCCTTCAATGCTCCTCAGACCTCCCCACATGCCCCTTCAATGCTTCCCAGACCTCCCCACATGCCCCTTCAATGCTCCCCAGGATGGAGAACAAGTGTACGGAGATAAAGTACCAACCAACCAACTCCTAACTGTCATTTTAAAAGCACGGCCAGTTAAGAGCTGATTGGCTGGTACTTTATCTCCATCCACATTATCTCTCTCCAAGGCTTAGTACATAGACCCCTTAGTCCTGAACACATTCACAGCTATCACCAGGAGAAGAGATGCCCAATACCTTACACTCTACAGTGTAAAACACCAGCACCGACAGGAGTATCATACCAGCAGATTACATTCCCACTGCCACATGCACAGAGGAATCTCTCTACCGCTCCTGTGTGTCCCACCTCCTGCAGAGCACGCCTCTCCTATAAATGTACCAGCCCCTGCAGAGCCCCTCTCCTATAAGTCTCACCCACCCCTGCAGAACTCGCCTCTCCTATAAATGTACCAGCCCCTGCAGAGCCCCTCTCCTATAAGTCTCACCCACCCCTGCAGAACTCGCCTCTCCTATAAATGTACCAGCCCCTGCAGAGCCCCTCTCCTATAAGTCTCACCCACCCCTGCAGAACTCGCCTCTCCTATAAATGTACCAGCCCCTGCAGAGCCCCTCTCCTATAAGTCTCACACCCCACCTCTCCTATAAGTCTCACACCCCCGTGCAGAGCCCACCTCTCCTATAAGTCTCGCACCCCCCTGCAGAGCCCACCTCTCCTATAAGTCTCGCACCCCCCTGCAGAGCCCACCTCTCCTATAAGTCTCGCACCCTCCTGCAGAGCCCACCTCTCCTATAAGTCTCGCACCCTCCTGCAGAGCCCACTTCTCCTATAAGTCTCACACACCACTGCAGAGCACGCCTCTCCTATAAATGTACCAGCCCCTGCAAAGCCCCTCTCCTATAAGTCTCACACCCGACCTCTCCTATAAGTCTCGCACCCCCCCTGCAGAGCCCCTCTCCTATAAGTCTCGCACCCCCTCTGCAGAACCCCTCTCCTATAAGTGTCTTACTCTCTGCAGAGTCCACCTCTCCGATAAGTCTCACCCCCCCTGCAGAGCCCACCTCTTCTACAAGTCTCACACCCCGCTGCAGAGCCCACCTCTTCTATAAGTCTCACACCCTGCTGCGGAGCCCACCTCTTCTATAAGTCTCACACCCCGCTGCAGAGCCCACCTCTCCTATAAGTCTTGCACCCCCCTGCAGAGCCCACCTCTTCTATAAGTCTCCCCCCCTGCAGAGACCACCTCAAGCCTCACACCCCCCTGCAGAGCCCACCTCTCCTATAAGTGTCCCACCTTCTGCAGAGTCCACCTCTCCTATATGTCTCACACTCCCCAGCAGATCCCACCTCTACTATAAGTCTCACACCCCACTGCAGAGCCCACCTCTCCATTAAGTGCCTCACCCTCTGCAGAGCCCACCTCTCCTATAGGTCTCCCACCCCCCATCATAGCCCTTTCCTGTAAATGTCTCCCACTCCCCTGCAAAACCATCTCTATACAAGTCTGAGATCCCTCTCCTATAAGTCTCCCACCCTCTGCAGAGCCCCCTCCCCTATGGGTGACCCACCCTCTGCAGAAGTGCACCCTCTCTTACAAAAGTCCCACCCCTTACAGAGCCCGCCCTCCTGGGGGTGCCCCTCCCCGCGCAGCAGAGCCCCGCACCCCCGGTAGCACAGCCCGCGGTACCTCGGTTCTGCGGTAGAGAGTGGCCTCCCCGTAGGCGCCATGTCCCAGGACACGGATAGGGATGTAGTGCAGCTCCTCCTGCTCCGCCCCGCAGCTCCGCACCGAGTCCCCGAAGTCTGAGTTGATGGAGTCGCAGTGCCGGTCATACAGGCCGAGAGCGGACATGGCGAGATCAGCGGCCACTGTTCGCCGCCATATTGGACTCTCCCTGACCCGGAATCACTGCTCTCGGGAACCGTGAGCTGAGAGCAGGACACGTGATGCGGAGGCGGCAGCCGCCGCCATGTTTGTTCAGGGCAGATTCCTCTCACTCTTGTGTGACTAACAAATCCTACAATATAATAATGTACGCATTACATCCTGTATCAGCAGATAATAGCCCCAGTGTTATGTAACATCTCACATGATACTATTATGCAGTCATAATATGTCATGTCCTGTATAATGTAATATTGCATGGTAGATAGTTCCAGTGTATTATTACAACACCTCACTTATTATCCTGTACAGTATATCTGTAATACCATGTCCTGTATAATGTAATATTACATCCTGATACATAATTCCAGTGATATATAACACCTCCCTTATTATTGTCCTGTCATAGTACATCTGTGTTATTATGTGACAACTAGTACTAGTTATAAGCCCGTCAGAATGACAGTAATGTCAGCGAACACTTGGATTGCTCCGTCGTGAGCCATCTAGTGGCCACTGCGTGCAAATTGCTTGAATCCCCCCCCCCCTCCCCCATAGAGGTTAGACTTTTATTATATAGGATATGGGGGTCATTCCGAGATGATCGCTCGCTAGCAGTTTATAGAAGCCGTGCAAACGCTATGCCGCCGCCCACTGGGGAGTGTATTTTAGCTTAGCAGAAGTGCGAACGCCTGTGCAGGGGAGCTCTGCAAAAACTGTTTGTGCACTTTCAGAGTAGCTCTGAACCTACTCAGCGCTTGCGATCACTTCAGCCTATTCGTGTCCGGATTTGACGTCATACACCCGCCCAGCCACGCCTGCGTTTTTTCAGGCACACTTGCGTTTTTGCAAACACTCCCTGAAAACGGTCAGTTGACACCCAGAAACGCCCCCTTCCTGTCAATCCTCTTGCGGCCGTCAGTGCGAAGGAAAACTTCGCCAGAACCTGTGCACAACCACAAAGAGCTTTGTACCCGTACGTCGCGCATAAATGCAGTTTTTTCACCTGATCGCGATCAACTCTGAATGACCCCCATAATGCAGTGGTGTGGCTATAACGGATGCAGGGTGTGCAGTGCACACAACTCTTGGGCCTAGGGGCCATGCGCCATTAAGGATGGAGAGGCCGACTTACCGGCACCCCGACTTGTCCAACCAAATAACTGAGACGAGACCACTTTACTTTGGGCAGTTTAAATCGGTCACAGCTTTATTTATTACTCACATAAATCACAACCAAACCAATTGCAGGGTAAGAAAAGGGAAGCGGTGCGCAAAAGCTCTTCCAACATTGTACCACCTGGGGAGTGCCCGTCCCCACCTTGGGGGCACGTGGCCATGGCCCCTACAATTTTGGTACCACCTGGGGCGTGCAAGTCCCCACCTTGGGGGAATGTACCCACGGCCACTACCATTTTGGGATCAGCTACCACCCGCCCAGCACCCTCACCTGGCGCGCAACCCGTATGTCCCATGCCATATTATTGCTTGAACCAGGCGTGCGGTCACCTATTGCTGACTATGCGAGGCATTCTGACAATCCCCTACCTTTATGCCTTGTACACCGCTCCCTCCCTGCCACACGAGGTCCCCGTTAACCCGAGGACCGAAGCCCCACCCTGCGCTACTACCTCGAACCTTTCCGCCTCTTGTGCAAACTATGCACTTCATGGTTCCTACACTGCGCTGAATGGAAGTTCCTCCAGTGGCTGTGACCGCTCACCACTGGCTGGCTCCAGCGACCTGATCTTACCTAGTACTACCTAACCAGCTCTGCGAAGCCCTGGGGGGGGGGGGATTTGACGGCAGGTTATACCAATCGCTCTAGCGACGCTGTTGCTACCACAGACGTAACATATGCTTTATGACTGACCGCATCTTCCCCTCCCGCGCCTCCTTAACCATTCAACTGGCAGCGGAAGTCGCCACGCTAAGCCCCCCAAAAGGGGAGCCTCACGAATTTTTGGCCCACTGGGACCAGACGTTGTCCCTTGTACGGTTTATCGTTAACAGCTGCCCCTAACAGGGGGAATAGGTGCTGAATACGCGTGCAACTTAATGTGCTTTACCAGCAAACCCCTGGTAAGGGGGGAGGGGGCTTCCCTCACTTGTTTTCAGGTAAGCCACGGCCGGGCCTTCCCGCCTATCCGGCAACAACACTCTCATACTTTTCCGAGTGCTGAATGAAAACCCTTTTACCAACAACCAACCCGCGACAACGTGGCTTCAGGGCGCTTGGAGGCACCTGGATGGCCTTTCCTGGCTCCCCTTTGGCCTAACTAGGCTAACATATCTACTTCCCATCATGGGAATCGCACCTGGGTTTCCCTCACCCAACGTCAGAGACACCACCTAGTGAGCCGCATAAGCTCCCATTGCCTTTTACAGACGCAGGCGCTACGGGGAACCTTCCCACTGACCCCGCTGCTTATAAACCTCCTTTGCAGGGCGCTTAACTTTAATAAGCATCCCCTTAACCTAATCCTGCTCGGCCTTGCCGGGCCTACCTGCTGGCTTTTGAGTTGCGCTACCTTCCTGTCTTGCACGCAAGCCTGCACTTTAACCCCCCCCCCCCCCAGCCTGCTATCACGCGCCAAGATGAATGTACCGCTGACCCTTTAAAACCACAGTTTCACCTAAACGCTTTGTCGTAATGTGTATTATACATGCGTTATAGTATACTGCACAAGACTATGGTGTATTTTCTACCATGCATTGCTGTAAGTAATCTGGTACCTTATCATGATGCACTAGCAATGGCTAGCTAAGGACCTGTAGTGGCTGCCATGCCCCCTCTGGCCGCTGGGTACGGTATCCTTACTTTCCCCTGTTGGGCCCTTACTGCCCCAAACTGACACTCAGTGGCAAACGCAGGATTTGCATGGGGGGGTTTCCAGAACTGGGTGGAGCCAAGCACGGGGTAGGGACTGACGTGACCCAGTATATGCTGGGTCCGTAAAACTAGTGTGTCTGTGTGTATATGTATGTATGTATATATATATATATATATATATATACATATCTACACATATATATACCGTATATACACCTATATATATATATATATATATGCATATATACAAACACACATATACATATACACATAGCATATTAAACATGCATACAGTACATATATACATACAGTACACGTATATATATGCATGTATATATATCATATGTGTGTGTGTTTATATATATATATATATATATATATATGTATGTACTATAATTAAAATAAAGTAAACTTTAATTAAGCACTTGCAAGTGCCACCAGGAAGACAGCAGGCTGCAGAGGATGCTAGACAGCCATTAATAATACTCATGCAGCAAAAAAAAAAAAAAATCTTTTTTTTGGGTGGAGGTTTTTTTTTTGGGTGCTCAGAAACCCCCCTGCGTGCGCCAGTGACACTGGATGAACCTGATGTATCTCATCGCATTCGGGCCATGCTAGTGTATGCTTCCCCGTAACCCTACAGTAACACACAACATGTCAGAAGTGGGATCCGAACCCACGCCTCCAATCGGGTACCAGAGCACCCACCTGCCGGCAAGGGATAATTCCTGCGTCTAGCGCCTTAGACCATCCAGTCATCAAGCTGCGTCCAGCCTATAGGCCAACACTCTTCCTGACACAGCTACCCTTGCCAAACACCGCTGTCCTTTCAGCCCTTGTCAGGACACATTATCCTCTGAATTGACTAGCTCGGCGGCTCGCCTGCGCGCTTGCGTCCTCATTACCCTCAGTCTGTGCTTCAGGAACCTTACTTATAACTTGCACCTCACTGGCATTACCATTATGCCCTTCCCTCGCGATATTGAAATTGGCGACGCTTTGCGTGTTAACGCACATAACTGTGCTGCCAACTCTCGTTATCCCCCCTTGCGGGAAACTTTGATAGATACTGCAGCATTTGCACACGCGCTACTTGCTGTTGTCCCCCCATCTATAGTGTGCTGCCGCTTGCAGCGTTGGGGTAAGAATTGCTGTTAACAATCTTTCTGTATTTACCCATTTTAATTACTCAGTATCTGGTGGAAGAAAGCTGTATGGGGAATAGAACCTGTGCTTCCCTGTCACTAATTTGGACCGTTATCAGGCTACAAGCCCTGTAAGCCGTCACAGCCTCTTCTGTAATGATCTGGCTAATGCTGTAACGGTATGAAAAATTAGCACATACTGTACGCTAAATATAGGGAGTGACTGCAAGATGTAAGCAAGCCAGTGCTCGTGATAGAACAACATTCCATACCCCAAACTAATACCCCTTTTCCACTTGTAGCACAGGTTGCAGCCGGGAGCCTGACACGGCTGCGACCCGTGCTAGAGCCCCCTTCTACACTACAGCTCACCAACCCGGCATATCTCCCAGTGCCTCCCTTCCATACACTGTGAACGGGAGCCGTGTCGCATCGACGCGGCTTCCGTTTACCCTACACAGCTTACCGGGTTGAACACGTGTAGGATTTCCGGATCACTTGATCCGGGAATTTGCAGGGGGGGGGGGCCGTTTCCACTAGGAAAAAACACGGGTAAATGCGCGCATCCTGACGGGTGTAGTATCTGTGTCCAGGTCTGCCTAAGCTGCAAATACGTGAACATACGCCAACTGTACTTGTACTACGCTCACCCCTTACCTTCCCCTCTATAAAACATAAAGAATTATATCTATGAGATGCAGCCATATCTGCACAGACACATACGCGCTGTTATTTGGCGTGTATGCGCTACAGCATTTTGTCTCAAAGAAATAGATTATGTCCAACTCTACGTGAGCCCCACTGTGTCTGTATTTGCTGATACACGGACGTAGCTGCCAGGAAACATCACCCAATCAATATGAATCCTGCCAGACCTTAGTGTTGCCCGCAGGGCAGTCGAGAGCCGGGCTGGGACCAGGTACTCTTCAAGGGGCGTGGCCACACTGCAGCCCAGTACACAGCAGAGTGTGCTGGGCTGAGGAGAAAAGCTGCAGCTGCTGCTGCTGCCAGGTAAGAGGGAGAGTGCCTGGGCCCCTACTGGAACCTCACTGGGCCCCTCCATCAGACCTGGGCCCGGGTCATTTGTACCCTCCCCCCCCCCCCTCTCTCGACACCACTGGTTGCCCGGACTCTTCCTTCTGTTTAACTTTGCCAGGTATTCTAAGGCCCTCACATAGAATACAGAGGGCAGATTTCCCCTGGGCAAACCATGGTGTGATACAAGTGAAACACCCCAGCTTTTCCATATAGCACAGAGATACTGGGGAGCGTTTTACACAGCAAATTAGTTAAAAAAAAAAAAAACTTTATGGCGACGATTCAGAGGAGAAAACCTCTCTGCAGACGTACTGCGCATGTGTCCGGAGAGTTACTGCCCGGGCACACAGATCAGTATTGCATGGACACTGGGTCTAAAGATAAAGTTCCGCTGACACCAAAGGCCATGGTCCCTGCAGACGCCATAAGCAGGTGCAATGTCCAGCGGTGCTGACGATGGTCCACCGACATCTTTGCATGCGCATCAGCGGATCCGCGCCGCAGCTGGCAGGAATCTCAGTAGGATGCCTATTGGCTGCAGCGTTAGCATACAGAAGCAGGCGCTACTCTTCTGTGTCCATCTGTGACTGAATCACCACCTATATCTGGTCACACATTTTTAATTTGCCTCCCACAGCACAACATGGAGACTCCCGAATTATAGAGTAGAACGGCCTCAGGGACCCCATCCCCACAAACATGATTCCCAGGGAATGGGATCATTGTGGTATTTCCCCCACTGCACCATCGCACAAATTGCAGCACCATGCAGAGGAGGGTGGGTAGTGATGATGCATTGGGTCGCTACCCCTGTGAAAATGCTAATTGTAATGGAACTTTATAAGGGGCCTATTTATTAACATTATTTTTACTAAAATAATGTGAAAAAGGTGTCTTCTGTTTTCACACCCTTTTCACATTATTTTAGTATCACCTGAATGTATTAAAGGGCATTTGGAGCAGTTTTCATGAAAAACTGCTCCAAACCCTTTAATTCACTTTTTTTTAGTAACCCACATCGCATTCCCCCAGTAGCGGATCTTGCCACGGGCAAGCAGGACTTTTGCCCGGGGCGCCGCCATCCGGAGGGCGCCGCACCATGGCAAGATCCGCTGCTGCTGTGGTGCCCCCCACTGCCGCTGCTACGCGTCTAGTTTCCCTTCCTGGAGAGGACCTTAACTGTAATGATGTGCGGTGCACATTGACGTCATCGCGCACCGCACAGCAAAGGTCCTCTCCACGAAGGGAAATAGACGCTTAGCGTCTAATTTTCCTTCGTGGAGAGGACCTTTGCTGTGCGGTGCGCGATGACGTCATCGCGCAGCGCACATCCTACTACAGTACAGGGGGCGTAACTGACCACGCCCCCTGTATGAAGCCTCGCCCCCTAATGCCGCTCGGGGCGCAAGAAGCCCCGGAACCGGCCCTGCATTCCCCATACTTATAATGGGAAATGTGATGTGGCCGAATTTACTAAAACAAAAAATGTGAAAAAATACCGCAGTGTGCCCTGTGATAATAACACCAGCCCCTGGCAGAGAGAGCAGAGCTGGGGCCCGGCAGAGTGATCAGCTCTGTGTGTCCGATGGAGACAAGCTGATCACAGTGTAAAAATAAAAAATAAAAAAAGTAAAAAAAAAACAAACAAACATACTCACCTGTCCAGGGAGCCGGTGTCCGCTGCTCCGGTGAGCGCTGCCGGGCCCCACATATGCTGCGCTGTGACCCCGGTGCAGTAAAGTGACGCTGCAAAATGGCAGCGCACTTTTCAGCATCGGGGATCACAGCGCAGGAGAAGGACCCGGCAGCCTCCAGGAGCAGCGCGGACCGGCTCTCTGGACAGGTGAGTATATTATCCTGCTGGAGGGGGGGTGTCCGTGGCACACGGGGGTAATAGCGATGCGGGGGGGTCGACCGGGCGGCGGCGGTAGCGGCGATGATGGTGGGGGCGGCGTATGCGCAGCAGGACATCGGGGTATTATTTACGAAAAATACCCCGATGATGCTGCGAAGAGGCATCGCAGGGACAGAGCTTCACCGCAAGCTCTGTTCCTGCACGCAATAATTGATACATCCCTGCGATTTCGGGCGATTTTATCACCAGTCATCCGCATCCTGGATGCTGATGGTGGTAAATAGGCCCCTAAGTTTGGATTGGTTTGTGTTCCTGGGTGTATTGCTGTATTGCCACTGACAACCTCCAGAGGGAGCTCCATTCCACATGTTAAAAGAATAAATCTGGAGTTGTAGGCAGTCACATTACCCTGAAGAGGGCGCTCTAGGCCATGCATGAAATACTGCACTACAGAATACACTGCACCTGCCGTCCCTGCCTAACCACATTCTGGGCCTCATTTACAGGGGATAGAAAAAGCATACACACACCTACTAAAAGTGCCTGATATTAAGATAAATCAAGGGAGGTCATACAGACCCGATCGCTGCTGTGCGTTTTCGCTCAGCAGCGATCGGGTATGAACTGCGCATGTGTATGCACCGCAATGCACAGTCGCGAGGTCCCCTCAGCGACGGAGAGTGCAGGACAGCGACGGGATGGCCGAAGAAAGTGATCGCACCGGCGATCGCAAGAAGATTTACAGGAAGAGGCCGTTTGTGGGTGTCAACTGACCGTTTCCTAGGAGTGTCCGGAGAAACGCAGGCGTGGCCGGCCGTTTGAAGGGAGGGTTCCTGACGTCAGCTCCAGGCCGGATCGTCGCAGCGTCTGAATAAGTCCTAAACTGTGCAGGCACTGCCCAAACTTTTGTTTGTGCAGCTCTCTGCATATGCATTCGCACCCCTGCACAGCGACTACCCCTCCCCCCTGTAGGCGGCGACTAACTGATCGCAGCACTGCAAAAAAAGCCTGCATTAGGCCCAAAGTGTCCTAGAAATGTCTAAAAAAAAAAATGCAAGTGAAAATCAAATCACAATTTGTACAAAACAAGAAGTGAGAATACAGCAGCGACAATACCCAGATTGCATAAGCGTGCACAGAAACTAATTATTTTGAGGAAGCAGCTTTTACTTTTATTCTAGCAGCGAGTCGGAATACAGAGGAGATTTATCTAACCTTCTAAGGATGAGAAGTATATGTGTAGCACATAGCGACCAATCTGATTCCAGCTCTCATGTTATAGAATGTGCTAGATAAGTGATAGCTACAATCTGACTGGCTACTGTGGACATTAGAAAATGTATTAAATCTCCTCCTATCATCTTCGCACACCTGGGGGCGGATTTACTAAGCAGCATGGATTTAAAACAGCAACAGAGATGAATGCTAAATCAGGCTTGTTTCCTTTTATTACAGTTACTGCTTTAAATCCATCAGCCGACACCGCCAATGACTGGCAGCTGTGATAAACCGCTTCTCAGTAAATCCACCTTCCTTATCTGCAGCCATTCCTCGGAAGAATCGGGCGTGAGCTTTGGATTGTTATCACTTTGGGAGGTAAAGTTCTTCCTCATCCTCAGCTCACGGACAGAGGTCACCAGGTTTCACGCCACTGGGGCAGATGTAATATCCTGGAGAAGGCATAAGGAAGTGATAAACCAGTGATAAGTGCAAGATGAAAAACGCACCAGCCAATCAGCTCCAATATGTAAATGAACAGTTAGGAGCTGATTGGCTGGTGCGTGTATCACCTTGCATTTATCACTGGTTTATCACTTCCTTATGCCATCTCCAGGTGAATACATCTGCCCCACTACTGTTCCTTATCCCCCTGCCCTTACTAGAGCCCCAGCTGATGCACAGCACGATGCTTCTGCCACCATGCAACACGGTAGGTCTGGCCCTCATGGTTTGGGGTACACCATGGGTTTGGGTTTGGGGTACGCTTGCCACGGTTTACCTTTCCTAGATATTGATACATCAGGCAGCATCGTATTCCCCATAGAAACCTATGGGGAATGCGGCTGCAGGGAGTGTCTGGAAAAACGCAGGCGTGTCCAAGCATTTACAGTGCGGTTGTCTGACGTCAGCTCCGGCCCCGAATAGCCTGATGTGATCGCAGCGGCTGAGTAAGTCCTGGGCTACTCAGAGACTGCACAAAATCTGTTTGTACAGCTCTGCTACACATGCGATCGCACACTTGCACAGCTAAAATACACTCCCCCTGTAGGCGGTGACTATCTGACCGCAGAGCAGCAAAAATCGCTGCCCAGCGATCAGATCTGAATTACCCCCTAGTCAAAATCTGCAATTTGCATCTAACAGTCAGTGGCGGCCGCTGTGTCTAGAAAGAAGTGTCAGGGAGAATGATGGTTCCCTGCAGAGCATTCTGTACTGGCGTTACATACACAGAGCCTGTACAATGGCTGCCTGTAGGTGACGGATCAAGGCGCACATTGTTATCACAGGCACCTCTTATTAACTGCCTGCTGAACATTAACCGTTAACACAACAATATGGCAACTTTGAGGAACTTATAAGGGTTCAGATACAAGTTCGGTCCACAGAGTGAGATATGAGGAGCTGCTGCACGCTCCCTCCAGATGGCGCTGTTCTGGGTTTAAGCTCTCCAACTTACGGGTATATTTTAGAGATGTGCACTTGAAATTTTTCGGGTTTTGTGTTTTGGTTTTGGGTTCGGTTCCGCGGCCGTGTTTTGGGTTCGACCGCGTTTTGGCAAAACCTCACCGAATTTTTTTTATCGGATTCGGGTGTGTTTTGGATTCGGGTGTTTTTTTCAAAAAACACTAAAAAACAGCTTAAATCATAGAATTTGGGGGTCATTTTGATACCAAAGTATTATTAACCTCAAAAACCATAATTTCCACTCATTTTCAGTCTATTCTGAACACCTCACACCTCACAATATTATTTTTAGTCCTAAAATTTGCACCGAGGTCGCTGGATGACTAAGCTAAGCGACCCTAGTGGCCGACACAAACACCTGGCCCATCTAGGAGTGGCACTGCAGTGTCACGCAGGATGGCCCTTCCAAAAAAAACACTCCCCAAACAGCACATGACGCAAAGAAAAAAAGAGGCGCAATGAGGTAGCTGTGTGAGTAAGCTAAGCGACCCTAGTGGCCGACACAAACACCTGGCCCATCTAGGAGTGACACTGCAGTGTCACGCAGGATGGCCCTTCCAAAAAAGACTCCCCAAACAGCACGACGCAAAGAAAAAAAGAGGCGCAATGAGGTAGCTGTGTGAGTAAGCTAAGCGACCCTAGTGGCCGACACAAACACCGGCCCATCTAGGAGTGGCACTGCAGTGTCACGCAGGATGGCCCTTCCAAAAAACACTCCCCAAACAGCACATGACGCAAAGAAAAAAAGAGGCGCAATGAGGTAGCTGTGTGAGTAAGCTAAGCGACCCTAGTGGCCGACACAAACACCTGGCCCATCTAGGAGTGGCACTGCAGTGTCACGCAGGATGGCCATTCCAAAAAACACTCCCCAAACAGCACATGACGCAAAGAAAAAAAGAGGCGCAATGAGGTAGCTGTGTGAGTAAGCTAAGCGACCCTAGTGGCCGACACAAACACCTGGCCCATCTAGGAGTGGCACTGCAGTGTCACGCAGGATGGCCCTTCCAAAAAACACTCCCCAAACAGCACATGACGCAAAGAAAAAAAGAGGCGCAATGAGGTAGCTGTGTGAGTAAGCTAAGCGACCCTAGTGGCCGACACAAACACCTGGCCCATCTAGGAGTGGCACTGCAGTGTCACGCAGGATGGCCCTTCAAAACAATACTCCCCAAACAGCACATGACGCAAAGAAAAATTAAAGAAAAAAGAGGTGCAAGATGGAATTGTCCTTGGGCCCTCCCACCCACCCTTATGTTGTATAAACAGGACATGCACACTTTAACCAACCCATCATTTCAGTGACAGGGTCTGCCACACGACTGTGACTGAAATGACGGGTTGGTTTGGACCCCCACCAAAAAAGAAGCAATTAATCTCTCCTTGCACAAACTGGCTCTACAGAGGCAAGATGTCCACCTCATCATCATCCTCCGATATATCACCGTGTACATCCCCCTCCTCACAGATTATCAATTCGTCCCCACTGGAATCCACCATCTCAGCTCCCTGTGTACTTTGTGGAGGCAATTGCTGCTGGTCAATATCTCCACGGAGGAATTGATTATAATTCATTTTAATTAACATCATCTTCTCCACATTTTCTGGAAGTAACCTCGTACGCCGATTGCTGACAAGGTGAGCGGCGGCACTAAACACTCTTTCGGAGTACACACTTGTGGGAGGGCAACTTAGGTAGAATAAAGCCAGTTTGTGCAAGGGCCTCCAAATTGCCTCTTTTTCCTGCCAGTATAAGTACGGACTGTCTGACGTGCCTACTTGGATGCGGTCACTCATATAATCCTCCACCATTCTTTCAATGGGGAGAGAATCATATGCAGTGACAATAGACGACATGTCCGTAATCGTTGGCAGGTCCTTCAGTCCGGACCAGATGTCAGCATCAGCAGTCGCTCCAGACTGCCCTGCATCACCGCCAGCGGGTGGGCTCAGAATTCTGAGCCTTTTCCTCGCACCCCCAGTTGCGGGAGAATGTGAAGGAGGAGATGTTGACAGGTCGCGTTCCGCTTGACTTGACAATTTTGTCACCAGCAGGTCTTTGAACACCAGCAGACTTGTGTCTGCCGGAAAGAGAGATCCAAGGTAGGTTTTAAATCTAGGATCGAGCACGGTGGCCAAAATGTAGTGATCTGATTTCAACAGATTGACCACCCGTGAATCCTTGTTAAGTGAATTAAGGGCTCCATCCACAAGTCCCACATGCCTAGCGGAATCGCTCCGTGTTAGCTCCTCCTTCAATGTCTCCAGCTTCTTCTGCAAAAGCCTGATGAGGGGAATGACCTGACTCAGGCTGGCAGTGTCTGAACTGACTTCACGTGTGGCAAGTTCAAAGGGCAGCAGAACCTTGCACAACGTTGAAATCATTCTCCACTGCGCTTGAGACAGGTGCATTCCACCTCCTATATCGTGCTCAATTGTATAGGCTTGAATGGCCTTTTGCTGCTCCTCCAACCTCTGAAGCATATATAGGGTTGAATTCCACCTCGTTACCACTTCTTGCTTCAGATGATGGCAGGGCAGGTTCAGGCGTTTTTGGTGGTGCTCCAGTCTTCTGTACGTGGTGCCTGTACGCCGAAAGTGTCCCGCAATTCTTCTGGACACCGACAGCATCTCTTGCACGCCCCTCTCGTTTTTTAAAAAATTCTGCACCACCAAATTCAAGGTATGTGCAAAACATGGGACGTGCTGGAATTTGCCCATATTTAATGCACACACAATATTGCTGGCGTTGTCCGATGCCACAAATCCACAGGAGAGTCCAATTGGGGTAAGCCATTCCGCAATGATCTTCCTCAGTTGCCGTAAGAGGTTTTCAGCTGTGTGCGTATTCTGGAAACCGGTGATACAAAGCGTAGCCTGCCTAGGAAAGAGTTGGCATTTGCGAGATGCTGCTACTGGTGCCGCCGCTGCTGTTCTTGCGGCGGGAGTCCATACATCTACCCAGTGGGCTGTCACAGTCATATAGTCCTGACCCTGCCCTGCTCCACTTGTCCACATGTCCGTGGTTAAGTGGACATTGGGTACAACTGCATTTTTTAGGACACTGGTGAGTCTTTTTCTGACGTCCGTGTACATTCTCGGTATCGCCTGCCTAGAGAAGTGGAACCTAGATGGTATTTAGTAACGGGGGCACACTACCTCAAGAAATTGTCTAGTTCCCTGTGAACTAACGGCGGATACCGGACGCACGTCTAACACCAACATAGTTGTCAAGGCCTCAGTTATCCGCTTTGCAACAGGATGACTGCTGTGATATTTCATCTTCCTCGCAAAGGACTGTTGGACAGTCAATTGCTTACTGGAAGTAGTACAAGTGGGCTTACGACTTCCCCTCTGGGATGACCATCGACTCCCAGCAGCAACAACAGCAGCGCCAGCAGCAGTAGGCGTTACACGCAAGGATGCATCGGAGGAATCCCAGGCAGGAGAGGACTCGTCAGAATTGCCAGTGACATGGCCTGCAGGACTATTGGCATTCCTGGGGAAGGAGGAAATTGACACTGAGGGAGTTGGTGGGGTGGTTTGCGTGAGCTTGGTTACAAGAGGAAGGGATTTACTGGTCAGTGGACTGCTTCCGCTGTCACCCAAAGTTTTTGAACTTGTCACTGACTTATTATGAATGCGCTGCAGGTGACGTATAAGGGAGGATGTTCCGAGGTGGTTAACGTCCTTACCCCTACTTATTACAGCTTGACAAAGGCAACACACGGCTTGACAAATGTTGTCCGCATTTCTGTTGAAATACTTCCACACCGAAGAGCTGATTTTTTTTGTATTTTGACCAGGCATGTCAATGGCCATATTCCTCCCACGGACAACAGGTGTCTCCCCGGGTGCCTGACTTAAACAAACCACCTCACCATCAGAATCCTCCTTGTCAATTTCCTCCCCAGCGCCAGCAACACCCATATCCTCCTCATCCTGGTGTACTTCAACACTGACATCTTCAATCTGACTATCAGGAACTGGACTGCGGGTGCTCCTTCCAGCACTTGCAGGGGGCGTGCAAATGGTGGAAGGCGCATGCTCTTCACGTCCAGTGTTGGGAAGGTCAGGCATCGCAACCGACACAATTGGACACTCCTTGTGGATTTGGGATTTCGAAGAACGCACAGTTCTTTGCTGTGCTTTTGCCAGCTTGAGTCTTTTCATTTTTCTAGCGAGAGGCTGAGTGCTTCCATCCTCATGTGAAGCTGAACCACTAGCCATGAACATAGGCCAGGGCCTCAGCCGTTCCTTGCCACTCCGTGTGGTAAATGGCATATTGGCAAGTTTACGCTTCTCCTCCGACGATTTTATTTTAGATTTTTGAGTCCTTTTTTTACTGATATTTGGTGTTTTGGATTTTACATGCTCTGTACTATGACATTGGGCATCGGCCTTGGCAGACGACGTTGCTGGCATTTCATCGTCTCGGCCATGACTAGTGGCAGCAGCTTCAGCACGAGGTGGAAGTGGATCTTGATCTTTCCCTATTTTTGGAACCTCAACATTTTTGTTCTCCATATTTTAATAGGCACAACTAAAAGGCACCTCAGGTAAACAATGGAGATGGATGGATACTAGTATACTTATGGATGACGAGCGACTGCCGACACAGAGGTAGCTACAGCCGTGGACTACCGTACTGTGTCTGCTGCTAATATAGACTGGATGATAATGAGATAAAATTAAAATATATATATATATCACACTAGTACTGCAGCCGGACAGGTATATATTATGTAATGACGGACCTGCTGGACACTGTCTGTCAGCACTGCAGACTCCTAAAGTAAGCTACTAGTATCAAGAAGATAGAAAAAAAAAAAACCACGGGTAGGTGGTATACAATTATGGATGGACGAGCGACTGCCGACACAGAGGTAGCTACAGCCGTGGACTACCGTACTGTGTCTGCTGCTAATATAGACTGGATGATAATGAGATAAAATTAAAATATATATATATATCACACTAGTACTGCAGCCGGACAGGTATATATTATGTAATGACGGACCTGCTGGACACTGTCTGTCAGCACTGCAGACTCCTAAAGTAAGCTACTAGTATCAAGAAGATAGAAAGAAAAAAAAAAACCACGGGTAGGTGGTATACAATTATGGATGGACGAGCGACTGCCGACACAGAGGTAGCTACAGCCGTGGACTACCGTACTGTGTCTGCTGCTAATATAGACTGGATGATAATGAGATAAAATTAAAATATATATATATATCACACTAGTACTGCAGCCGGACAGGTATATATTATGTAATGACGGACCTGCTGGACGCTGTCTGTCAGCACTGCAGACTCCTAAAGTAAGCTACTAGTATCAAGAAGATAGAAAAAAAAAAAAAACACGGGTAGGTGGTATACAATTATGGATGGACGAGCGACTGCCGACACAGAGGTAGCTACAGCCGTGGACTACCGTACTGTGTCTGCTGCTAATATAGACTGGATGATAATGAGATAAAATTAAAATATATATATATATATCACACTAGTACTGCAGCCGGGCAGGTATATATTATGTAATGACGGACCTGCTGGACACTGTCTGTCAGCACTGCAGACTCCTAAAGTAAGCTACTAGTATCAAGAAGATAGAAAAAAAAAAAAACCACGGGTAGGTGGTATACAATTATGGATGGACGAGCGACTGCCGACACAGAGGTAGCTACAGCCGTGGACTACCGTACTGTGTCTGCTGCTAATATAGACTGGATGATAATGAGATAAAATTAAAATATATATATATATCACACTAGTACTGCAGCCGGACAGGCAGAGCCGGCCTTAGGCATAGGCAAAATAGGCAAATGCCTAGGGCATTTGGTATGATTAGGGGCACCAGCAGCTTCTGCTGATTAAAATGATATGCAGCATGCCTATATTCTGTGTGTGACTGCGGCTGTATCTGCATCCGAAATGCTACGTTGCAGTGTATTCCTGGAAATCACTGTAATGTAGCATTTCGTATGCAGATACAGCCGCAGTCACACACAGAAAATAGGCATGCTGCATATCATTTAAATCAGCAGAAGCTGCTTGTGCATCCTAGCCACACAGTAATGCAAATAAGATGCATTTTCATAAACAAAACACGCCTGACGTTAGCAGAGCTACCAGCTGACTCATGCCAAGCATCTCCTGCAGAACTAGCGGCGGTGCTAGGGGGCACCAGCCAAAATCTTGCCTAGGGCATCATATTGGTTAGGGCCGGCTCTGCGGACAGGTATATATTATGTAATGACGGACCTGCTGGACACTGTCTGTCAGCACTGCAGACTCCTAAAGTAAGCTACTAGTATCAAGAAGATTAAAAAAAAAAAAAAACCACGGGTAGGTGGTATACAATTATGGATGGACGAGCGACTGCCGACACAGAGGTAGCTACAGCCGTGGACTACCGTACTGTGTCTGCTGCTAATATAGACTGGATGATAATGAGATAAAAATAAGATTTTACTTACCGATAAATCTATTTCTCGGAGTCCGTAGTGGATGCTGGGGTTCCTGAAAGGACCATGGGGAATAACGGCTCCGCAGGAGACAGGGCACAAAAAGTAAAGCTTTTTCAGATCAGGTGGTGTGCACTGGCTCCTCCCCCTATGACCCTCCTCCAGACTCCAGTTAGGTACTGTGCCCGGACGAGCGTACACAATAAGGGAGGATTTTGAATCCCGGGTAAGACTCATACCAGCCACACCAATCACACCGTACAACCTGTGATCTAAACCCAGTTAACAGTATGATAACAGCGGAGCCTCTGAAAGATGGCTTCCTTCAACAATAACCCGAATTAGTTAACAATAACTATGTACAATTTATGCAGATAATCCGCACTTGGGATGGGCGCCCAGCATCCACTACGGACTCCGAGAAATAGATTTATCGGTAAGTAAAATCTTATTTTCTCTATCGTCCTAGTGGATGCTGGGGTTCCTGAAAGGACCATGGGGATTATACCAAAGCTCCCAAACGGGCGGGAGAGTGCGGATGACTCTGCAGCACCGAATGAGAGAACTCCAGGTCCTCCTTAGCCAGAGTATCAAATTTGTAAAATTTTACAAACGTGTTCTCCCCTGACCACGTAGCTGCTCGGCAAAGTTGTAATGCCGAGACCCCTCGGGCAGCCGCCCAAGATGAGCCCACCTTCCTTGTGGAGTGGGCCTTTACAGATTTAGGCTGTGGCAGGCCTGCCACAGAATGTGCAAGTTGGATTGTGCTACAGATCCAACGAGCAATCGTCTGCTTAGACGCAGGAGCACCCACCTTGTTGGGTGCATACAATATAAACAACGAGTCAGATTTTCTGACTCCAGCTGTCCTTGCAATATATATTTTTAATGCTCTGACAACGTCCAGTAACTTGGAGTCCTCCAAGTCACTTGTAGCCGCAGGCACTACAATAGGCTGGTTCAGATGAAATGCTGACACCACCTTAGGGAGAAAATGCGGACGAGTCCGCAGTTCTGCCCTGTCCGAATGGAAAATCAGATATGGGCTTTTGTAAGATAAAGCTGCCAATTCTGATACTCTCCTGGCAGAAGCCAGGGCTAGAAGCATGGTCACTTTCCAAGTGAGATATTTCAAATCCACCTTATTTAGTGGTTCAAACCAATGAGATTTTAGAAAGTCCAAAACCACATTGAGATCCCACGGTGCCACTGGAGGCACCACAGGAGGCTGTATATGCAGCACTCCCTTAACAAAGGTCTGGACTTCAGGGACTGAAGCCAATTCTTTTTGAAAGAAAATCGACAGGGCCGAAATTTGAACCTTAATAGATCCCAATTTGAGACCCATAGACAATCCTGATTGCAGGAAATGTAGGAATCGACCCAGTTGAAATTCCTCCGTCGGAGCACTCCGATCTTCGCACCACGCAACATATTTTCGCCAAATTCGGTGATAATGTTGCACGGTTACTTCCTTCCTTGCTTTAATCAAAGTAGGAATGACTTCTTCCGGCATGCCTTTTTCCTTTAGGATCCGGCGTTCAACCGCCATGCCGTCAAACGCAGCCGCGGTAAGTCTTGAAACAGACAGGGACCCTGCTGAAGCAAGTCCCTCCTTAGAGGTAGAGGCCACGGATCTTCCGTGATCATCTCTTGAAGTTCCGGGTACCAAGTCCTTCTTGGCCAATCCGGAACCACTAGTATCGTTCTTACGCCTCTTTGCCGTATAATTCTCAATACTTTTGGTATGAGAGGCAGAGGAGGAAACACATACACCGACTGGTACACCCAAGGCGTTACCAGCGCGTCCACAGCTATTGCCTGCGGATCTCTTGACCTGGCGCAATACCTGTCCAGTTTTTTGTTGAGGCGAGACGCCATCATGTCCACCATTGGTCTTTCCCAACGGGTTACCAGCATGTGGAAGACTTCCGGATGAAGTCCCCACTCTCCCGGGTGAAGATCGTGTCTGCTGAGGAAGTCTGCTTCCCAGTTGTCCACTCCCGGGATGAACACTGCTGACAGTGCTATCACATGATTCTCTGCCCAGCGAAGAATCCTTGCAGCTTCTGCCATTGCACTCCTGCTTCTTGTGCCGCCCTGTCTGTTCACATGGGCGACTGCCGTGATGTTGTCCGACTGGATCAACACCGGTTTTCCCTGAAGCAGAGGTTCTGCCTGGCTTAGAGCATTGTATATTGCTCTTAGTTCCAGAATGTTTATGTGAAGAGACGTTTCCAGGCTCGTCCATACTCCCTGGAAGTTTCTTCCTTGTGTGACTGCTCCCCAGCCTCTCAGGCTGGCGTCCATGGTCACCAGGATCCAATCCTGTATGCCGAATCTGCGGCCCTCCAATAGATGAGGACTCTGCAACCACCACAGAAGAGACACCCTTGTCCTTGGAGACAGGGTTATCCGTAGGTGCATCTGAAGATGCGACCCTGACCATTTGTCCAACAGATCCCTTTGGAAAATTCTTGCGTGGAATCTGCCGAATGGAATTGCTTCGTAAGAAGCCACCATTTTTCCCAGGACTCTTGTGCATTGATGTACAGACACCTTTCCTGGTTTTAGGAGGTTCCTGACAAGGTCGGATAACTCCTTGGCTTTTTCCTCCGGGAGAAAAACCTTTTTCTGAACCGTGTCCAGAATCATCCCTAGGAACAGCAGACGAGTTGTCGGCATTAACTGGGATTTTGGAATATTCAGAATCCACCCGTGCTGTTTTAGCACTTCTTGAGACAGTGCTAATCCCATCTCTAGCTGTTCTCTGGACCTCGCCCTTATTAGGAGATCGTCCAAGTATGGGATAATTAATATGCCTTTTCTTCGAAGAAGAATCATCATCTCGGCCATTACCTTTGTAAAGATCCGAGGTGCCGTGGACAATCCGAACGGCAGCGTCTGAAACTGATAGTGACAGTTTTGTACAACGAACCTGAGGTACCCCTGGTGTGAGGGGTAAATTGGAACGTGGAGATACGCATCCTTGATGTCCAAGGATACCATAAAGTCCCCCTCTTCCAGGTTCGCTATCACTGCTCTGAGTGACTCCATCTTGAACTTGAACTTCTTTATGTACAGGTTCAAGGACTTCAGATTTAGAATAGGCCTTACCGAGCCATCCGGCTTCGGTACCACAAAAAGAGTGGAATAATACCCCTTCCCTTGTTGTAGAAGAGGTACCTTGACTATCACCTGCTGAGAGTACAGCTTGTGAATGGCTTCCAAAACCGTCTCCCTTTCGGAGGGGGACGTTGGTAAAGCAGACTTCAGGAAACGGCGAGGTGGATCTGTCTCTAATTCCAACCTGTACCCTTGAGATATTATCTGCAGGATCCAGGGATCTACCTGCGAGTGAGCCCACTGCGCGCTGTAATTTTTGAGACGACCGCCCACCGTCCCCGAGTCCGCTTGAGAAGCCCCAGCGTCATGCTGAGGCTTTTGTAGAAGCCGGGGAGGGCTTCTGTTCCTGGGAAGGAGCTGCGTGTTGCTGTCTCTTCCCTCGACCTCTGCCTCGTGGCAGATATGAATAGCCCTTTGCTCTCTTATTTTTAAAGGAACGAAAGGGCTGCGGTTGAAAAGTCGGTGCCTTTTTCTGTTGGGGAGTGACTTGAGGTAGAAAGGTGGATTTCCCGGCTGTAGCCGTGGCCACCAAATCTGATAGACCGACTCCAAATAACTCCTCCCCTTTATACGGCAAAACTTCCATATGCCGTTTTGAATCCGCATCGCCTGTCCACTGTCGCGTCCATAAAGCTCTTCTGGCCGAAATGGATATAGCACTTACCCGTGATGCCAGTGTGCAGATATCCCTCTGTGCATCACGCATATAAAGAAATGCATCCTTTATTTGTTCTAACGACAGTAAAATATTGTCCCTGTCCAGGGTATCAATATTTTCAATCAGGGACTCTGACCAAACTACCCCAGCACTGCCCATCCAGGCAGTCGCTACAGCTGGTCGTAGTATAACACCTGCATGTGTGTATATACTTTTTTGGATATTTTCCATCCTCCTATCTGATGGATCTTTAAGTGCGGCCGTCTCAGGAGAGGGTAACGCCACTTGTTTAGATAAGCGTGTTAGCGCCTTGTCCACCCTAGGAGGTGTTTCCCAGCGCTCCCTAACCTCTGGCGGGAAAGGGTATAATGCCAATAATTTCTTTGAAATTATCAGCTTTTTATCAGGGGCAACCCACGCTTCATTACACACGTCATTTAATTCTTCTGATTCAGGAAAAACTATAGGTAGTTTTTTCATACCCCACATAATACCCTGTTTAGTGGTACCTGTAGTATCAGCTAAATGTAACGCCTCCTTCATTGCCAAAATCATATAACGTGTGGCCCTACTGGAAAATACGGTTGAATCGTCACCGTCACCACTGGAGTCAGTGCCTGCGTCTGGGTCTGTGTCGACCGACTGAGGCAAAGGGCGTTTCACAGCCCCTGACGGTGTTTGAGTCGCCTGGACAGGCACTAATTGATTGTCCGGCCGCCTCATGTCGTCAAACGACTGCTTTAGCGTGTTGACACTATCCCGTAGTTCCATAAATAAAGGCATCCATTCTGGTGTCGACTCCCTAGGGGGTGACATCCTCATATTTGGCAATTGCTCCGCCTCCACACCAATATCGTCCTCATACATGTCGACACACACGTACCGACACACAGACACACAGGGAATGCTCCTAACGAAGACAGGACCCACTAGCCCTTTGGGGAGACAGAGGGAGAGTTTGCCAGCACACACCAAAAGCGCTATATATATATCAGGGATAGCCTTATAATAAGTGCTCCCTTATAGCTGCTTTGTTATATCAAAATATCGCCATAAATTTGCCCCCCCCTCTCTGTTTTACCCTGTTTCTGTAGTGCAGGGGAGAGACTTGGGAGCCGTCCTGACCAGCGGAGCTGTGAGAGGAAATGGCGCCGTGTGCTGAGGAGATAGGCCCCGCCCCTTTTCTGGCGGGCTCGTCTCCCGCTATTTAGAAAAATCAGGCAGGGGTTAAATATCTCCATATAGCCTCTAGGGGCTATATGTGAGGTATTTTTAGCCTTTATAGGTATTCATTTGCCTCCCAGGGCGCCCCCCTCCCAGCGCCCTGCACCCTCAGTGACTGCCGTGTGAAGTGTGCTGAGAGGAAAATGGCGCACAGCTGCAGTGCTGTGCGCTACCTTTAGAAGACTGCAGGAGTCTTCAGCCGCCGATTCTGGACCTCTTCTGACTTCAGCATCTGCAAGGGGGCCGGCGGCGCGGCTCCGGTGACCATCCAGGCTGTACCTGTGATCGTCCCTCTGGAGCTTGATGTCCAGTAGCCAAGAAGCCAATCCATCCTGCACGCAGGTGAGTTGACTCCTTCTCCCCTCAGTCCCTCGCTGCAGTGATCCTGTTGCCAGCAGGAATCACTGTAAAATAAAAAACCTAGCTAAACTTTTTCTAAGCAGCTCTTTAGGAGAGCCACCTAGATTGCACCCTTCTCGGCCGGGCACAAAAATCTAACTGGAGTCTGGAGGAGGGTCATAGGGGGAGGAGCCAGTGCACACCACCTGATCTGAAAAAGCTTTACTTTTTGTGCCCTGTCTCCTGCGGAGCCGCTATTCCCCATGGTCCTTTCAGGAACCCCAGCATCCACTAGGACGATAGAGAAATTAAAATATATATATATATCACACTAGTACTGCAGCCGGACAGGTATATATTATGTAATGACGGACCTGCTGGACACTGTCTGTCAGCACTGCAGACTCCTAAAGTAAGCTACTAGTATCAAGAAGATAGAAAAAACAAAAAAAACACGGGTAGGTGGTATACAATTATGGATGGACGAGCGACTGCCGACACAGAGGTAGCTACAGCCGTGGACTACCGTACTGTGTCTGCTGCTAATATAGACTGGATGATAATGAGATAAAATTAAAATATATATATCACACTAGTACTGCAGCCGGACAGGTATATATTATGTAATGACGGACCTGCTGGACACTGTCTGTCAGCACTGCAGACTCCTAAAGTAAGCTACTAGTATCAAGAAGATAGAAAAAAAAAAACACGGGTAGGTGGTATACAATTATGGATGGACGAGCGACTGCCGACACAGAGGTAGCTACAGCCGTGGACTACCGTACTGTGTCTGCTGCTAATATAGACTGGATGATAATGAGATAAAATTAAAATATATATATATATCACACTAGTACTGCAGCCGGACAGGTATATATTATGTAATGACGGACCTGCTGGACACTGTCTGTCAGCACTGCAGACTCCTAAAGTAAGCTACTAGTATCAAGAAGATTAAAAAAAAAAAAAAAAACACGGGTAGGTGGTATACAATTATGGATGGACGAGCGACTGCCGACACAGAGGTAGCTACAGCCGTGGACTACCGTACTGTGTCTGCTGCTAATATAGACTGGATGATAATGAGATAAAATTAAAATATATATATATATATCACCCTAGTACTGCAGCCGGACAGGTATATATTATGTAATGACGGACCTGCTGGACACTGTCTGCAGAATGCGTTTATAAAAACACCACACGACGAGTGTTTAACTTTTTCAGGCAGACAATCACAATATACTGGTGGTCAGCAGACAATCACAATACTGGTGGTCAGTGGTCACTGGTCAGTCACACTGGCAGTGGCACTCTGGCAGCAAAAGTGTGCACTGTACTTAAATGTACTCCTGCTATAACTGCTCCCCAGTCTCCCCCACAATTAAGCTGTGTGAGCAGTGAGCACTCAGCAGTCAGATAATGATATACAGTATATGATGCAGCACACTGGGCTGAGCACAGATATGGTATGTGTGACTGTGTCACACTGTGTATCGTTTTTTTTCAGGCAGAGAACGGATTAATTAAACTGGTGGCACTGGTCACTGGTCACACTATCAGCAGCAAGTAGTACTCCTCCTATATGCTCCCCAAAATTTGTGTCTCTCTCTAGTACTCTAGTCACTCTAAACGGAGAGGACGCCAGCCACGTCCTCTACCTATCAATCTCAATGCACGTGTGAAAATGGCGGCGACGCGCGGCTCCTTATATAGAATCCGAGTCTCGCGATAGAATCCGAGCCTCGCGAGAATCCGACAGCGGGATGATGACGTTCGGGCGCGCTCGGGTTAACCGAGCAAGGCGGGAAGATCCGAGTCGCTCGGACCCGTGTAAAAAAACCTGAAGTTCGGGCGGGTTCGGATTCCGAGGAACCGTACCCGCTCATCTCTAGTATATTTACTAAGGTGCACGTTTTTAGAAGTGCTAGATAAATGATAAGTAGAATCTGATTGGTTGCTAGGGGCGACATCTCCATTTCTAAATCCCTGCACCTTAGTAAATATACCCCTCACAGTCTGATCACTTTTCTCTATCTCTCTTCAGGGAAGCGTGCAGGCAGCTGCAGACATATCAGTGTGGTAGCAGGGGGTGCAGCTGCAGACATATCAGTGTGGTAGCAGGGGGTGCAGCTGCAGACATATCAGTGTGGTAGCAGGGGATGCAGCTGCAGACATATCAGTGTGGTAGCAGGGGGTGCAGCTGCAGACATATCAGTGTGGTAGCAGGGGGTGCAGCTGCAGACATGTCAGTGTGGTAGGAGGGGGTGCAGCTGCAGACATATCAGTGTGGTAGCAGGGGGTGCAGCTGCAGACATGTCAGTGTGGTAGCAGGGGGTGCAGCTGCAGACATATCAGTGTGGTAGCAGGGGGTGCAGATGCAGACATCAGTGTGGTAGCAGGGGGTGCAGCTGCAGACATGTCAGTGTGGTAGCAGGTGCAGACATATCAGTGTGGTAGCAGGGGCTGCAGCTGCAGACATGTCAGTGTGGTAGCAGGGGGTACAGCTGCAGACATATCAGTGTGGTAGCAGGGGATGCAGCTGCAGACATATCAGTGTGGTAGCAGGGAGTACAGCTGCAGACATATCAGTGTGGTAGGAGGGGGTGCAGCTGCAGACATATCAGTGTGGTAGCAGGGAGTGCAGCTGCAGACATATCAGTGTGGTAGCAGGGGGTGCAGCTGCAGACATATCAGTGTGGTAGCAGGGGGTACAGCTGCAGACATATCAGTGTGGTAGCAGGGGGTGCAGCTGCAGGCATATCAGTGTGGTAGCAAGGAGTGCAGCTGCAGACATATCAGTGTGGTAGCAGCGGGTGCAGCTGCAGACATATCAGTGTGGTAGCAGGGGGTGCAGCTGCAGACATGTCAGTGTGGTAGCAGGGGGTGCAGCTGCAGACATGTCAGTGTGGTAGCAGGGGGTGCAGCTGCAGACATGTCAGTGTGGTAGCAGGGGGTGCAGCTGCAGACATGTCAGTGTGGTAGCAGGGGGTGCAGCTGCAGACATGTCAGTGTGGTAGCAGGGGGGGCAGCTGCAGACATATCACTGTGGTAGGAGGGGGTGCAGCTGCAGACATATCAGTGTGGTAGCAGGGGGTGCAGCTGCTTTGCGTCCCACAGCTGGATGTCCTACCTCTGCTCTCTAGTTATCATGCAGTAAGCCACAACAATTTCTTCACCTATACCAGGAAGCTCCCTCCTATGAGAGGGCCCTGACTGCTGTCATAGTATAAGGTAGACTGTGATTGGTGAACACGGTCATCTGCTTCCTATTAGTTACTATAACAGCAGCACTAGAGATGGCCATTGGTGGGCTGTAAATCGATGGTTGCCATCGATTACACCATCCGCGATAACCGTCGATTGCACATAAACCATCTATTCTATGGTGAACCATCGATGGTTTGCACCATTCAGTGGCCATCGCTGAAAGGTGCTGGCTGGGCCGCAGTCCAATAACAAATAGGGGTGTGGCTTAGCAAGTGTCAGGGGCGAAGCTATGTTCCATGTCCCGGCACCTTGCATAAAAAAATAATAAATATATGTATGTATATATATATATATATATATATATTTGTGTATGCTGTGCATCGATGGAGTGAAACCATCTGGTCCTCTCCCATCGATGACAAAAGCATTCAACATCGGCCATAAACCATCGATTATTAGGAATCATCGATGGTAGATGGCCATCCCTAAGCAGCACTGATCAGAGCAGGGAGCTTCAGTAACGTGGAGTAGATGAGAAATGTTGTGTATTTCAGTATGGGGCCTAGAAATGTCTTGTTATGTCCCTGACAGGCAGATGAAGGGTGGCAGCTTGCTCCTTCTTGGGTTTCTTGGGCTCCATCGTAATACTAAAGGCTTTTAGTGTGTGTGAGGTGGTGCATAGCCGTAGCGATGAATGTCTCACTGGCAAGATTCGGGGATTCATAAGCAACACCCAGAATTCCGCACACTTCTGCATTGATAATGTCAGTAAAACATGAATGCATCCCCATGTTCTAATATGGCTATATGGCTACGTCCGTTTTAAGTTGTGAGCCTGCTATGTCATTACGGGTGGTCTTCAGGTTGCCGGCTGTCAGGATCCCGGCGCACAGTATACTGGCGCCGGAATTCCAACAGCCGGCATACCGACACTTTTTCTGCCTCGGGGTCCACGACACCCCTGGAGGAAGAATAAATAGCGTGGCACGCGTAGCGCGCCACTGTGCCCGCAGCGTGGCGAGCGCAGCGAGCCTGCAAGGGGCTCATTTGTGCTCGCCACGCTGTCGGTATGCTGGCGGTTGGGCTTCCGGCGCCGGTATGCTGGTCGCCGGGAGCCCGGCCGCCGTCATACCATACTACACCCGTCATAACTGTTACTACACAGCGCAGCACAGAGTATCAGCTGGCGTCTGTGTACATCACACAGACGTATATCGCAGAATTGTGCGTTCTGTCCAAGCAATCTACACGTCTCCTGCCCGTCAAACAACTTCCGAAGGGGAAGTCTGACCTCACTATACTTCTGCTTTCATTGCAATGCTCACGCTGTACAATGTGGTTTAAGTCTTCTGTTTTGTCTCTGCAGAGATGAAGACGATAGCCTTAAACCACACAGCTCCCTCTTGCCACTTCCCAACTCTATAGGGATGGCTATCTAATGATGGAACTTCGGAATAATTAATGTTTTGGTACAGATGTTTTGTATTTGTACTCCCCTTTAGAATGTAAGCTCTCACGAGCAGGGCCCTCTTCCCTCATGTGCTTTTACGTCTCTGACTTAACCTATCTTCTTTTTAATACTCCCTTTGATGGCACCAAATCCCTCGGTTTTCTGCCGTCCCTGATACTTATTTCAGTGCTGTTTACTGATGCAGATACGTTTTTATATACCCTGTACTTGTCCTATATTGTATTGAACTGTTATACCCCTTTTCCACTAGCTCCTTAAAACACGGGTAAATGCGCGGGGGGCGTGCATTTACCCGTGTTTTTCCCTAGTGGAAACGGGTCCCCCTGCAAATTCCCGGAACAAGTGATCCGGGAATCCTACCCGGGAAGCTAGCCGGGTTGAACACGTGTTCAACCCGGCTAGCTGTCTAGTGTGAACGGGAGCCGTGTCGCGGCGACACGGCTCCCGTTCACAGTGTATAGGGAGGGCGACGCTGGGAGATCATGTGATCTCCCAGCGCCGCCCCTGCCGCGTCACTAGCCCGGCAATATGCCGGGTTGGTGAGCACTGCTGAAAGGGGACTATAGCACGGGTCGCAGCCTTGTCAGGCGACACGGCTGCGACCCGTGCTTATAGTGGAAAAGGGGTATTAATTATTAGTTTACTCTGTAATTAGGCGCTGCGGATCTCATGTAGGGCCATATAAATAAAGGATAATAATTGTGATT
Organism: Pseudophryne corroboree; assembly: GCF_028390025.1. Classification (NCBI taxonomy): domain Eukaryota; kingdom Metazoa; phylum Chordata; class Amphibia; order Anura; family Myobatrachidae; genus Pseudophryne; species Pseudophryne corroboree. The sequence continues at coordinate 159,624,799 of NC_086455.1, read as the reverse complement.
TTGCAATGTTTAATTACCTTTGATGTTTACATTCCAGAGGTGATTGCCTCACCCAAGCCTGGGGAAAAACACACCGACAGAAGTTTATCTTTCTAGGTAATTGGTTTCTAAAATGTATGCCGGAACGCTGCAGTAATAGCGCACCTGGGGCTGTAAGAGAATCACACACACACTTTCTCTCTTTCCAATGTTTTTCCGATGTTAGATCATCAATATTGTACATCCAAGAATTTGGAACAATTAATGGTGATATTCCAATGTGTAAAACATCGGTACCATTGTTATTTCTTTTTGTTGCCCCATCCCTACAACTATCCCGGTAACCGTTCCAATTTGCAGAAGTTGGGAAACGCCTCTATTGGGCACGCCAATTCCAGGACCCTTGCTTTCATTGGCTGTGGGCACGTTCATTGCGATCTGGCCACGTCCCCTTTTTGGAAGAAATGTGGCCATGTCCCGATTTGTGATTAAAAGGGGGATTTATCCAAGCATGGAGGGAGATAAAAAGGAGAGAGATAAAGTACCAACCAATCAGCTCCTGTCATTTATAAAAAAAATAGCCTGTAACTTGGCAGGTAGGAGCTGATTAGTTGGTACCTTATGTCTCTCCCAGCTTTGATAAATAACCTCCTAACACTTGTTGGAAGGTAAGGGGGTCATTCCGAGTTGATTGCTAGCTGCCGATGTTCGCTGCGTAGCGATTGTTTTAAAAAAAGGGCAAAACTATGCATGCGTATGGGGCGCAATGCGCACGCGCAACGTACGGGTACAAAGAGCTTCGTTGTTTTGCACTGCTTATAGCGACGATTCCACTCGCACAGCCGATCGCAAGGAGATTGACAGGAAATGGGAGTTTATGGGTGTCAACTGACGTTTTCAGGGAGTGTTTGGAAAAACGCAGGCGTGTCCAGATGTTTGCAGGGCGGGTATCTGACGTCAATTCCGGGACCTTCGTCGCTGCAATCATCGCACAGGATAAGTAACTACAGGGCTGGTCTTGTTCTAAATTTAGCACAGCTACGATCAGGCACTCAGACATGTGGGGGGACGCCCAGCACAGGGCTAGTCCGCCTCGCATGTCAGTGCCGCCCCCCCCCCCCCCCCCCATCCCCCACAGAAGTGCAAAAGTATCACACATCGGCAATGCTTTTGCATTTCAGGAGTACCTCCCAGCCAGCACAGCTCCTGCCCGCCCCCCCAACATTCCGGCCACACCTGCGTTAGCCGGACTGCGGCCCCTAATCGGCGGCTTAACGCCGCCGTCCAGCTCACTCCCACCCAGCGACCGCCTCTGCCTGTCAATCAGGCAGAGGCAATTGCTAGGCAATGACGGCCTTCGGACGTCTGGTATGCGCTGGCGTATGCGCAGTTCTGACCCGATCACACCGCTGCGAACAAATGCAGCGTGCGATCGGGTCGGAATGACCCCCAAAATGTGTTTGTTCCTGCTCAGCTGCACAGGCGTTCGCACACTTGCAAAGCGAAAATACACTCCCCCGTGGGCGGCGAATATGCGTTTCCACGGCTGCTAAAAGTAGCTAGCGAGCGATCATCTCGGAATGAGGGCCTATGTCTGGTCCCATTCTTTCTCTGAGTGAGGTTACGCAGCAGATACACTTCCTATGCTCACGTCTGCTAATTCATTTCGGCAATATTTTGGGAGGCTCCTCCCCCTTCTTCAGGCGTAAGAATACTTTGTACTCCTGCAAATCTGTCAGCAGTGTGAAACTGCCACAACTCCTAAATAGAATTAGCGATAGTCACATCTCTCACCGGAAGCCAGAACGTTGTACAAACATCACAGCACTGTAAATGGCGTCAGTCACTTTAATAACACTTATCGCAAAACAACATTTCATCTAAAACCAGCGATTTCTTTTATACAGGCAGGCGCAAAGGATAGAACTTATCATTACAATGTGCTGCCCGTTACCCGCTGACCATAGTAAATTGCTGCAAGTGCTGGCGGGCAATGCAAGCCTTATACACAGCTCTTCACGTACAGTGCAACAGATCTTCTGTCTCTCTGCTGGCGATGTGAATGGATTTGCCCATAGTAAATGATAGTAGTAATGCAAATAAGGACAGTGTTTTATGACAATTGTACTACTACTATATTTATGGCCTACAAGTAGCTTTGCGGTGCACAGACCGACCTGAATGACACGGGACTATCTTCTGGTCCTCCGATTGTCACCCGTCTCTGTTCTCTGGGACATTCTGTATCGCTGCAGTAAGCACTGATACAGAGTGTTAATGACTGCAGTAGCATGATAAATAGACCCCCTCTCAATCCTTAAAGCGCCCTACACACCGGGCGACGGCAGCAATTCGGACGATGAACGAGATGAATGATGATCGTTATCGTCCAAATTGTTTTTCATTGCAAAACGACGGGAAACCAACGATGTACGGCTGCGGGGACGCGCATCGTTCATCGTTGGTGCCTACACACTAAGGGGCTGATCGGTGCTGTGCATTTACGGTGCTGTGTGTTTACGATGCAGTGCGCCGGCGCATGTCAGACATCCGGTGGCTGTCGTAGCCCTGCGATCGCCTCTGCCTGATTGACAGGCAGATGCGGTCGCTGGGCGGGCCGGCGGCGTTTGGCCGCCATTTAGGGGATGCGGTCCAGGCAACGCAGGTGTGCCCGGTCCGTTGGGAAGGGGGGGGGGGGGCGGGCTGCGGCAGCTGCGTGACATCACATGCAGCCGCTGTGACCTGAGCAGCGACAAGTAGCTCCCTGCCAGCGCGCAGGAGCTGGCTGGGAGCTACTCCTACAGTACAAAAGCATCGCCGCTGTGTGATGCTTTTGTACCTGTGCGACGTGGCAGGGACTGACATGCGGGGCGGACTAGCCCTGTGCTGGGCGTCCCCCCACGTCAGTGTGACTGATCGTAGACGATCAGGTCTGAATTAACCCCTACACTCATTTCTGAGCGATATCGTTCATATCGCCCGTCACCATCGCCCAGTGTGTACGGCGCTTAAGGATTGGTGTAATAATTAGCATTACTGCCTCACAAGCTCTGAGGTCATTGCTTCGATTCCCACCATGGCCCTAACTGGTGGAGTTTGTATATTCTCCCCCACGCTTGCGTGGGTTTCGTCAGGGTGCTCCGGTTTCCTCCCACAATCCAAAAATATACTGGCAGGTTAATTGGCTCCCAACAAAATTAACCCTAGTGTGTCAGTGTCTGTGTGTACATGTCGTAAGGAATATAGAGTGTAAGCTCCACTGGGGCAGAGACTGATATGACTGGCCATATACTCTCTGTAAAGCGCTGCGGAATATGTGTGCGCTATATAAATAACTGGTAATAAATAAATATATATATATTTATTAGGTGGGGGGCCGTGCACCAGAGACCAGTGATGTAATTCCAAACCTGCATTCCTCCTGGCTGTAGCCAATTTATCATGGCAAGAAAGACAATGAGAGATGGTAAAAATATCATAAGTCAGACAGTCTGAGGCCCCAGAACTTAGAAACAGGCCCTATTATCACTCATTTCTGTATATTTGATGTAATCTACATCTACACTGTCTTTAGGAAAATACAGATACTCTGTATACTGACTGCTGCCCCAATACCTTTGGTCTTCTCCTGATTTAGTTATACCGGAATTTAACCAGCAAGATAAACCAGAGAGCAATGTGAGGTTGTGAAGTTATCCTGTCCTATCTCTACTATGGTGGAGCCGGGTAACCCCTTACCATGTAGAGCTTCCTAGCACATGTGACATGTTACTATGCAGGTTCTGGCTACACACAGGCGTCAGGTGACCAGTGACAAAATTATAAGTGGCTTAGATATTCCGTACATCCCGCTTAGCCGGTAATAGAACAATCGTTTTAGCCAATTAGGGATGCAGTAGGCCTATAGTAACTGCTGGTATCCGTTCACATGGTCGACTATGTTATGGTTGACAGTCATTAGGTTGACCACTATTGGTCGACATTGACATGGTCGACATGGACACATGGTCGACACATGAAAATGGTCGACACATGAAACGGTCGACATGAGTTTTTTTACTTTTTTTTCTTTTGGGGAACTTTTCCATACTTTACGATCCACATGGACTACGATTGGAACGGTAAAGTGTGCCGAGCGAAGCGGTAGCGGAGCGAAGGCACCATGCGAGGGGACGCACTAATTGGGGTTCCCAGTCACTTTCCGCAAAAAACCGACACCAAAAAAAAGTTAAAAATCTCATGTCGACCATGTGTCCATGTCGACCATGCCAATGTCGACATGACTGTCGACCATAACATGGTCGACCATTCATACCGGAACTGCTCAGTACACCAGCACTGGGGAATTGGCTCTGATAGAACGGGCGGTTGATCCTATTTGATAAATGCCAGCATAGAAGCGTCGACGTCCTGTCATTGCACCTCATTAGGATACTGTAACACCCTCCTATAGTACAGACCCTGGGAGTAATAGGAACAACCCTTGTTTGTATAACGGTATACAACTAATAGGCCCTACACACTGGGTGATAATACTCAAAGATATGAACGATCTCGTTCATTAATGAACAAGATTCCGTTCATATCTTTCAGTGTGGAGGCACCATCGATGAACGATGCGCGGCCCCGCGCTCATTCATCGCTGGTGCCCCTTAGCTTCTGCATGCAGGCCAGTATGTATGATCTCGTCCATATTTGCCTGCACTGCTATGGAGCCGGGGAGAGTGATGAAACTTCACTCCCCCTGTTACTGCCTCCCCCACTCCCCCGCCGCGTTGTCCGTATCTGCCATCGGATCACTCAATGTGCAGGGCCCTTAAGCCCCTCTTGTGAATGACCACTATACACTACAACCGCAAGACATCAGACCCCTTCACAGATATCCATCGGGATACAGTTTCATTGCCAGCAGTCGGAATCCCGTCGGTCAGGATACAGATGCCAGAAACCCGACCACTGACAATGCCGCCAACCGGAATCCCAGCTAACAGGCTATTCCCACCCGTGGGTATCCACGACACCCGTTGTGCTCGTCCCCCTGCTGGCAATCTAGCAGCTGGGATTCCGGTGTTGGGGTGTTGACCGCTGGGATCCTGGACGCCAGCAAACCATACCCAACGCTCTCAATCAATAGTTATATATTGACTGGCTGAGAAGTGTATGCAATACCCATATTATAAGGAGTGGTACCATTTAGAAAAAGAAATCCCTGTAACCCAACGAGAGCTACCAGCGCTGCGGCTTTTTAACAAGAGCTTATTGCAGTAACTGATTGATATGAAGTCACTTCATCTCCCAGGTGTTGAGACAGGAACTCTAGACGCAGAGTCAGTATAGGTCACCGATTCATTAGCACCAGTGACGGCTCCCCCATCAGCTTTTCCCCAACAATTCCTTGATATAATAAAAAGGAGAATTCTAATCCCGTGCACCCAGTAAATACTCAGACACTTTGAAATGCATTAAAGGAAAATACATTATTTATTCTCAAGGTCTTGGGACAAGCAAAACAAATGCTTGAGGTTCTGTATCCTCTGTCCGCAGGAGTCAGAAGTACAAAACAGAAATACAAATAAAAAATATAAATATTCTCAAAATTCAACATAAATTAACCAAAATACCGCCTACAGGAAATAAAAAAACGTTTTCATGGAAAACTCGGAGAGACAGCGAGACGGAATTACAATCAACGGAAGATACAGCACGTTTACCACGTGTCCGGCTTCAATATATATTTATATATACTCTATTAGACTTTACAAAATATATTGTAGCTGGTACGGAACTGCCAAGCGCTAGATCCGCCGAGCAATCCGCAGCCAGCCAGCACCATAACAAGCCGGGGTACAGGCTCCATACACACACACACACAACACAGCTTCAGAAGATGGAACATTTACCCAACGTGTTAACATCACTGTCACAGCAGTGAAGGACAGGAGTGAAGATACATCATGCTACATATACAACAGGAGAAGTCACAAGAAGTCCATGCCAGTGCTCCATGTCAGGAAGAAGTATCGGGCTTCAGTGGCAGATGGAAGGTGTCTCCCGCTGCATGGGCACAGCAGGAGAGTAGGGCAGCCACCAGTCAAAGCCAGAGGAACAAATGTGGCAACTCTTGGGCACTGGGAAGGGGGTCATCTTTTCAGCTACAAGCTGCTCACGACTTTGGCCAGAGATGAAGGGACTGGACATGCACAGTATAGCAGCAAGGGAGGTCATCCGACAATACGAGGGGGTGAACCCACATCACTTATTGCCTGTGAAATTTATGGAGAAAGAGGCGCCAAGCTTTGACCATTTTTATTTTGGAACAGTTCCAGATCGCTCTCCAGCAAGTTTATGTCTTAGTTCTCAGGCATTACAAGGCCAATAGGGTGGGAGAGTTGAGAGAGTCCGACGACTGCTCGTTGCTGCTGCTCCCTCGCCGATGTGCAGCTCCGCAGTTGGGGAAGGGTTCAGACTCTGGGTAGGTGAAGACAAAAGAGGTGGTGTAGGTGGTGCAAGCTGGTGTGCAGGTGACCACTGGCGTGCAGAGAGGCTCCATGTCCGCTGACAGTGTGTTGTATAGAGGCTCCCAGTCAGAGCTGTAGAGGGCGGTGGACAAATCCACATCTGGGACTGAGCGGGCAGCATCAGAAGCTCCAGTAGGAGTGGGGCTGAAGAGGAACTCATCCAAGGGTTCAGACTTGAGTTCCATGGGAATCTGCAGATGGGAGGCTTCCTTTTCCTCAGGGATGGAAGACTGTGGAATGCTTACTGTAAAGAGTGGTTGCACATTAGGTTCTGGAGTGCTAGGAACACATGGGACCTCAGAGATCAGGCTCAAGTCAAGGGTAGATGTCAAGTCCTGAAAAGCCCCCTCCAAGTCATGTGGAATTTTGCAGGCTGGTTTATGAGCGGCAAGTATGAACTCCAACTTCTCCTTTTCCTTCAAGAGGGCTGCTATCTCTGCCTGCAAGCCCGATTTCTCATCCTCCAAATCATCTGTTTCCTGAGGAAAGGGTAGAAGCTGGTTAGGCCATGTAATTTAGCACCCAAAAGCCACATTAGTAAAACAGACCTATGCATCATGGTGTAAGGAGACAATAGATACTTACAGCTTGGAGGGTGTCTGTCAGCTCCCGGCGGCGGTTACGGCATTTAGCTGCTGCCATTTTATTCCTTTCCCGTCTAACTCTCCTCTTTTCCTCCTCCTCAGGGGAAAGCTGTGGAAGCAAGGACAGAAGGTAAGCATTGAGAGGGCAAGTGCTCCAAGGTCTGCATGAACAGAGAAGAAGGCCACAGACTGCGTATCAGAGGCACGAGCGGGACAATTACCTGTTCTATTTTTCCCCTCCTGCCCAGGCTCTGGCCCCTTCCGGATGACCCTTTCATCTGACCAGTCCGGCTGTAGGATGTGATTGTCCCATAGGGGTGTGCTCTAGTTTGAGATGGTGCTACAGAGGAGATCAGGGTAGGCTGCACCAGCCACTGCAGGTCTGGAGTTGTAGAGATGGCTGTAACGGTGGGGACAAAGCTGCCACTGGAGTCTGTGCCAAATTCCTGGAATGAGAAAAAACAAAACACACAGTCAGCAAAGAACAAAACTAAGTACATCATCACTCCCTTTCCTACACAATCAGAGGGCTCGGCCAAGCATTCATTACTATGGGCTGGGGGGGGGGGGGGCAAATCATTCATTGCTCCATGGAACCAGGTCATTCATTACTCCACGGCTGGAAGGTGGCTATTAATGGGATAAAACAGTAGGATCAGGCAGTCCTAGGGAGAAAAAGGGGCTGCAAGGAATTCATTACATCTAGTAGTGCGATTAGAGGGCTGTAGATGTATCCATTACCGCAGGGAATAAGGGCATCAGGTAGTGGGATCAGGGGGGTTGCACATCCATTTGTTACTTTAGGGTAATCAGTGGGCTGCAGATACATTTGTTACTGCAGGGCTTTAGAGGGAATCATGCAATGCTATATGAGGGTAGGGGGTGTTAGATCAATTTATTACTGCAGTGGATTAGGCTGTCATGCAATAGGATTAGTGGTGTGCAGCTCATTCATCACTCCAGGTAGAGGGAGGAGGCTGCAGGTCCATTCATTACTGCTGGAAGTTACTGGAAACATGCAATGGGATCAGGTCCATTCATTGCACCAGGGGTGCATGTAGCGCAATTCGAGAGCTGCAGGTCCATTCAATGCTGCAGCAAGTTAGGGAAGGGGGTTGTGCAGGTCCTGTCATTGCACCAGGGAAGCAGGTAGTGTAATCAGAGGGCTGCAGGTAGTGTAATCAGAGGGCTGCAGGTCCTGTCATTGCACCAGGTAGTGTAGTGTAATCAGAGGGCTGCAGGTAGTGTAATCAGAGGGCTGCAGGTCCTGTCATTGCACCAGGTAGTGTAGTGTAATCAGAGGTCTGCAGGTAGTGTAATCAGAGGGCTGCAGGTCCTGTCATTGCACCAGGGAAGCAGGTAGTGTAATCAGAGGGCTGCAGGTCCTGTCATTGCACCAGGTAGTGTAGTGTAATCAGAGGGCTGCAGGTTCTGTCATTGCACCAGGGAAGAAGGTAGTGTAATCAGAGGGCTGCAGGTCCTGTCATTGCACCAGGGAAGCAGGTAGTGTAATCAGAGGGCTGCAGGTCCTGTCATTGCACCAGGGAAGCAGGTAGTGTAATCAGAGGGCTGCAGGTAGTGTAATCAGGGGGCTGCAGGTCCTGTCATTGCACCAGGGAAGCAGGTAGTGGGATGAAGGAGCCGCACGTCCAATCCCAGGGCAGGAGTAGGATATAAATAGCGGTGACGTCGGGATGACGCAGGCGCCGCTCTGGAGTCTCCTGAATGAACTCTGGTTTTATCAATGAATCCGCGTTACACACACGGGGAGGGGGGGCCGAGCCCATCCCCCGGCCGCTCACACACCCGCTACCCCCGTACCCCGGGCTCAGTGCCGCTGTCCCAGAGGCTGTCACTTACCGGCGGTGTGAGCGGAGAGCCCATGCTGGAGAACGAGGCTGAGGGAGACGGGTAATAAGTCATGCTGTCCCCGGCGGGAGAGGCGCTGCTGCACCGTGAGGAAGCGGCGTCGTAGTCGGTGGAGAATCCGTGATACATGGCTCTACTGCTTGTGTATTGTGTCTCCGAGAGAGCTGCGAGCTGTCACTGCTGCCTCTCGCCGCTCTCCTCCCTTTTATACCCGCTGCCTGGCAGCTTGCCAATGGGAGAGACCATGTCAGTGCGGCGGGGGCGCACGGCTGTTCCTGGAAGAGTCCTCTGTGTCAGACATCCGGGGAGGGGGCCTTCCTCTCTGTGCCTCTGCTCACCGGAGCCCGTCCGCCTGCCCGCATCGCTTCTCACAGCCGCAGGGTCAAGAAGAAGCTGACGCCCACCCCCGTGGAGTCCCCCAAATGGTTCTATCCAGTGACCAGACTCGGGAATCCATTGACGCAGATATCCTTAAAAGGAAAACATCCTGTGTGAGGGCGGGGCCAGCGGAGGGCGGGGCTGCCGGGAAGAGCCCTGAGAGCTGCAGCAGAGAGGGAGGGAGGGGTGGAGAGACAACAAACATACCAGTTCCATGGCCACAGAGTATAATAATAATAATAACAACATATAGGTGACATCACAGTGTTATTATACAGGTGACTTCACGGTATATGTGACATTACATAATAACCTATAGGTGACATGACAATAATATACACGTGATAACACGATAATAATATTTAAGTGACATCACGGGATATCATCATAAAATATAGGTAACAGTATATGGTGGTGATAATATATGTGACCACATAGTATAACAGTCATTTATGTGACAACACTCTATATAATAACATATAGGTGACAACTCTACAGTGTGTAGCAGTGATATATGTGACATCTCAGTGTATGGCAATGATATATGTGACATCTCGGTGTATGGCAATGATACACAGGTGACATCTTGGTGTATGGCAGTGATATATAGGTGACATCTCCGTGTATGGCAGTGATATACAGGTGACGTCTCAGTGTATAGCAGTGATATATATATAGGTGACATCTCAGTGCATGGCCGTGGTATACAGGTGACATCTCAGTGTATAGCAGTGATATATATACAGGTGACATCTCAGTGTATGGCCGTGGTATACAGGTGACATCTCAGTGTATAGCAGTGATATATATACAGGTGACATCTCAGTGTATAGCAGTGATATATATACAGGTGACATCTCAGTGTATGGCCGTGGTATACAGGTGACATCTCAGTGTATAGCAGTGATATATATACAGGTGACATCTCAGTGTATAGCAGTGATATATATACAGGTGACATCTCAGTGTATTGCAGTGATATATAGGTGACATATCAGTGTATGACAGTGATATATACAGGTCAAATCTCAGTGTATGGAAGAGATATACCGGTGACATCTCAGTGTATGGAAGTGATATATAGATGACATATCAGTGTACGGCAGTGATATATAGGTGACATAGTGTATGGCAGTGATATACAGGTGACATCTCAGTGCATGGCAGTGATATATGTGACATCTCAGTGTATGGCAGTGATATATGTGACATCTCAGTGCATGGTAGAGATATATAGGTGGCATCTCAGTGCATGGCGTGATATACAGGTGACATCTCAGTGTATGGCAATGATATATAGGTGACATATCAGTGTATGGCAGTGATATATAGGTGACATCTCAGTGTATAGCAGTGATAGATAGGTGAACTATCAATTCATGGCAGTGATATATAGGTGACATATCAGTGTATGGCAGTGATATATGTGACATCTCAGTGTATAGCAGTTATATATAGGTGACATCTCAGTGTTTAGCAGTGATATACAGGTGACATCTCAGTGTATAGCAGTGATACATAGGTGACAATACATTATATAATATACATGTTACATCTCATTGTATAACAGTTATATATAGGTGACATTTTAGTGTATATCAGTGATATATAGGTGACATGTCATTGTATAGCCGTTATATATAGGTGACATCTCTACAGTGTATAGCTGTGATATATAGGTGACATGTCAGTGTATAGCAGTTATATATGGGTGACATCTCATTGTATGGCAGTTATATATAGGTGACATCTCAGTGCATGGCAAATATACATATGTGTCATCCATACAGTGTATAGCAGTGATATATAGGTGACATGTCAGTGTATAGCAGTGATATATATGTGTCATCTCAGTGTATGGCGGTGATATATAGGTCAGTGTATAGCAGTGATATATAGGTGACAATACACTGTAATATACATTTGACATCAGTGTATAGCAGTTATATATATGTTACATCTCAGTGTATAGCAGTGATATATAGGTGACATCTCAGTGTATGGAAGTGATATACAGGTGACATCTCAGTGTATGGCAATTATATATGGGTGACATCTCAGTATATGGCAGTGATATACAGGTGATATCTCAGTGTATGGCAGCGATATACAGGTGACATCTCAGTGTATGGAAGTGATATATAGGTGACATCTCAGTGTATGGCAATGATATATAGGTGACATCTCAGTGTATGGCAGTGATATACCGGTGACATCTCAGTGTATGGAAGTGATATACAGGTGATATCTCAGTGTATGGCAGTTATATATAGGTGACATTTCAGTGTATAGCATTTATATATAGGTGACATCTCAGTGCATAACAATGATATACAGGTTACATCTCAGTGTATGGCAGTGATATACAGGTGATATCTCAGTGTATGGCAGTGATATACAGGTGACATCTCGGTGTATGGCAGTTATATATAGGTGACATCTCAGTGCATAGCAGTTATATATAGGTGACATCTCAGTGCACGGCAGTGATATATAGGTGACATATCAGTGTACAGCAGTGATATACAGGTGACATCTCAGTGTATGGCACTGATATACAGGTGACATCTCAGTGTACAGCAGTGATATATAGGTGACATATCAGTGTACAGCAGTGATATACAGGTGACATCTCAGTGTATGGCAGTGATATACAGGTGACATCTCGGTGTATGGAAGTGATATACAGGTGACATCTCAGTGTATAGCAGTGATATACAGGTGACATCTCAGTGTTTAGCAGTGGTATATAGGTGACATCTCAGTCTGTGGAATTGATATATAGGTGACATATGAGTGTATAGAGTGATATATAGGTGACATATCTACAGTGTATATCAGTTATATATAGGTTACATGTAAGCATATAGAGTGATATATAGGTGACATATCTTCCGTTTATATCAGTTGTATATAGGTGACATGTAAGCGTATATCAGTGATATATGGGTGACATCTCAATGTATGGCAGTGATATACAGGTGACATCTTGGTGTATGGAAGTGATATATAGGTGACATCTCAGTGTATAGCAGTGATATACAGGTGACATCTCAGTGTTTAGCAGTGATATATAGGTGACATCTCAGTCTATGGAAGAGATAACTAGGTGACATATGAGTGTATAGAGTGATATATAGGTGACATATCTACAGTGTGTATCAGTTATATATAGGTTACATGTAAGCATATAGAGTGATATATAGGTGACATATCTTCAGTTTATAGCAGTTGTATATAGGTGACATGTAAGTGTATATCAGTGATATATGGGTGACATCTCAATATATGGCAGTGATATATAGGTTACATCTCAGTGTATCAAAGTGATATATAGGTGACAATACACTATGTAATCTCCACACAATGTTATGCAGTGCTGTCGTGTTTAACATTAGTATATAGGTGACAGTTATGATGATAATAATAATAATAATGAAAATTATATATATATATATATATATATATATATATATACACACACACACACACACATATATATACACATGATGTTATGTAGTGCTGTGGTGTATAATATTAGTATATACAGTAGGTGACAGTTATAGTTTTAAATAAATAAATATATATATATATATATATATATATATATCTTAATACCATGTTATGCAGTGCTATAGTATGTAGTGTGACAGCAGTATATAGGTGACAACTTGTTATATATTAATATATAGGTGACACCTGAGTACATCGTCATCCTGTAGGTGACATCACAATATATAACAATTATTATTTGAAGCAGCGCTGTGCAGAGAATATTTGTCCATCACACCAATCCCTGCCCCATTGCAGCTTACAGCCTGAATTCCCCATCACACACACTAGGGCTAATAGATGGCAGAATCAGTCGTTTTTTTGGCGTCTGGTAGGAAACTGGAGCAAGGGCGTGCCAACATGAGCATACAAACTCCACACAGATAAGGCATGGGATGGGAATTGAACCCATGACCCTCGACCATCATGTTGCCCATAAGGACAAATAGGTGACATCATATTAAACAGGTGATATCATGTATATAATAATATGTGACATTTATTTATTAGCAGTTTCTTATATAGCGCAGCATATTCCGTTGCGCTTTACAATTAGAACAACAGTAATAGAACAAAACTGGGCAAAAACAGACACAGAGGTAGGAAGGCCCTGCTCACAAGCTTACAATCATCATGTATATAACATGGGTGACATCATCATGTGTATAATAATGCCTGGGTGACATCATCGAGTATATAATAATGCCTGGGGGACATCATCGCATATATAATAATGCCTGGGTGACATCATCGTGTATATAATAATGCCTGAGTGACCTCATCATGTATATAATAATGCCTGGGGGACATCATCGTGTATGTAATAATGCCTGGGTGACATCGTCATGTATATAATAATGCCTGGGTGACATCATCGTGTATATAATAATGCCTGGGTGACATCATCGTGTATATAATAATGCCTGTGTGACATCATAGTGTATATAATAATGCCTGGGTGACATCATCGTGTATATAACAATGCCTGGGTGACATCATCGTGTATGTAATAATGCCTGGGTGACATCATCATGTATATAATAATGCCTGGGTGACATCATAGTGTATATAATAATGCCTGGGTGACATCATCATGTGTATAATAATGCCTGGGTGACATCATCATGTATATAATAATGCCTGGGTGACATCATCGTGTATGTAATAATGCCTGTGTGACATCATCATGTATATAATAATGCCTGGGTGACATCATCGTGTATGTAATAATGCCTGGGTGACATCATAGTGTATATAATAATGCCTGGGTGACATCATCATGTGTATAATAATGCCTGGGTGACATCATCATGTATATAATAATGCCTGGGGGACATCATCGTGTATGTAATAATGCCTGGGGGACATCATCGTGCATATAATAATGCCTGGGGGACATCATTGTGTATGTAATAATGCCTGGGTGACATCATCGTGCATATAATAATGCCTGGGGGACATCATCGTGTATGTAATAATGCCTGTGTGACATCATCATGTATATAATAATGCCTGGGTGACATCATCGTGTATATAATAATGCCTGGGTGACATCATCGTGCATATAATAATGCCTGGGTGACATCATCGTGTATATAATAATTCCTGGGTGACATCATCGTGTATATAATAATGCCTGGGGGAAATCATCGTGTATATAATAATGCCTGGGGGACATCATCGTGTATATAATAATGCCTGGGTGACATGACGTATATAATAATATATGGAGCTGCTGGCTGACAGTCACGCAGGGCGTATTTCTGGAGAATAAGTAAAACACTTGTTACAGCTCTCGGTTCTCCTTTCTGTGTGACGTGCACATCTCAGCATTACTCCCTCTCTCTGGCATGATAAATATGAGCTTTCAGAATTAACAAAATAAAGAAATAAATAACAAAAACACCTTTTTTTGTTTCGGGAGCCTGTGATGTATGTGCAGTGTAACACGTGTGTATATGTGCTGGCATCTGTGTACAGAAGCAGTGTCACAGTATACTGAGCATGTCTCACTGCCCTGAACCCTCTGGAGGGGCAATAAGCCCCCTGCTTGGGACGACTGAGGTTGGGAGTGAGCCCCAGGAGAGGGCTCGGAGGGCAGGTCAGATGGTAACAGTACTTTGTTTTGGCTGTTCAGTTCCTGGATGACCCCACCCACATAGGAGAGAACTGCCGGGATTCCCTCCCCCCTCTGTGAGGCCAGAGGCAGGGATTCCCAACTCCCACATGAGGCCAAATTAGGGATTCCTGATGTTAGTTGAAGAGGGATTCCCTCTGTCTGTAGTGACATCACCCATCTGTAGACACGCGGGACGTGTGCATAACCCGTGTGTGTGTGTGTGTGTGTGTGTATGTGTGTGTATGTGTGTGTATGTGTGTGTGTGTGTGTGCACACGTTATATATCCCTGCTCTGTACTGACATATGTGCCTATAACATAAATCCCTACTGAGCAGTGACAATGTGCACACGTTATATATTCTTGCTGTGTGTGTGTGTGTGTGTGTGTGTGTGTGTGTGTATATATACATATATCATTAATCCCTACTCAGCAGTGACATCTGTGCACACGTTATATGTTCCTGCTCTGTGTGTGTGTGTGTGTGTGTGTGTGTGTGTGTGTGTGTATACATATATCATTAATCCCTACTCAGCAGTGACATCTGTGCACACGTTATATGTTCCTGCTCTGTGTGTGTGTGTGTGTGTGTGTGTGTGTGTGTGTGTGTGTGTGTGTATATACATATATCATTAATCCCTACTCAGCAGTGACATCTGTGCACACGTTATATGTGTGTGTGTGTGTGTGTGTGTGTGTGTGTGTGTGTGTGTGTGTGTGTCATTAATCCCTACTCAGCAGTGACATATTATTTATTTACTAGCAGTTTCTTATATAGCACAGCATATTCCGTTGCACTGTACAATTAGAACAACAGTTATAGAACAAAACTGGGCATAAACAGACACAGAGGTAGGAAGACATATGTGTACGTTATATATTCCTGCTCTGTCTGTCTGTCTGTCTGTCTGTCTGTCTGTCTGTCTATCTATCATTAATACCTACTCAGCAGTGACATATGTGCATACGTTATAAACCCCTACACAGCATGTCCCTATATATCCCAGCCAGCACCTACAGCCACTTTGTGTGCCTATATATATATATATATATATATATACACACACACACACACACACACACACTATCCTCAGAATCAGGCCATATATATTAATATACTGTACTGAAATATATGTACACGTTATATATCCATGCATCATACTGAGGATTCACAGATGGTGCTGTTTGTGGTTCTGGTGAGTTTGGTACGGCACAGCCTTTATATGGTTTATCACAATGCCATACTGTATACAGACTGTATTTTTACTCTTTACCGCTTAACTAATATGTTTTCCAAAAACTGCTCAGAAATTGTCTTTTTATGATAGAATAACTTCATGAACATCTAAGTAGTAATCCGTATGGCAGGGGTGGGCAATTATTTCAGCTGGGGGGCCACTTAACACTTTCGAGTGAATATCGAGGGCCGCACACAAAACAATGTGGCTCCAGCAGGGTACTTATCGCAGATTATGCTTTGAGTGCATTCCCTACTGCCACCGACATTGAATAGTCAGGTGTCAAAACACCACTTGCTAACAATCACATTTAATAATAATAATAATAATAATAATTATTAAAAAGAAAACTTTTTACAGTTATCTTCCCTCTCATTTCCTCCCTCCGTGGACAAAATAATCAGCTCCCCTCCCCAGACAAAGTTACCAGCTTCCCTCCCTGGACAGAATTGCCAGCTGCCCCCACCCTGGCACCCCCACACTGGGCACCCCTGCCCCTTTGCCAAGAAGGTCCCGTTGCCACCAGCCATCCAAACATGTACCTTACTTAGGTGCTCTTCCCCGAGTCCAGATATGCAGCAGCACAGGGACAGCACTGTGTTCAAACTGCCCGCCACACGCCGCCCGCATCCACGCTGCCGCTGTGCCTTTAGCTCCACCCCCAACGGCGCCTGATATCACAGGTAATCTGGCCGGCTGTACCCAACATGACCAGGCTTATTCAGCAGCGCCCACGGCTCAGAGGTAATGCAGCGCAATGACAAGCAGCTCAGCCAGTTGTCATTGCACACTGATGCGAGCCGGGCAGGATCAGTTCACGGGCCGCATGTGGCCCGCGGGCCGTAGTTTGCCCACCCCTGCCGTATGGTATACTGTGCATGAGCTTGTAAACCATTTAGGAGAATTGGCCATCCATAACTGGAGTTCCCGCATAAATATTCTCAATCACCATAATCAAAATATATTTCTAATGATTAGTGAGATTGGTAAATCTAGCAGCGTCGTATCCCCCATACAAATGTATGAGAGATGCAGCTGCCGGCGGGAACGGAGGGATCGCAGCAAGTATCGGATATATCTGCTGCGATCCCTCATTCCAGCGATACTTAATATTTGCGGTTCACCCCCCAAAAATTGGGATTTTAGGGAAAATAGCGGCAAATATTGCTTAATAAATGGGCAAGAGCAAGTTCAGCTGTATTCCATCCAGCTATAAACATTTCCTGCCCAAGAATATAAGGGGCAGGGGGTAATTATATGTCACTGTAACATATACTTACATGGACACACACTGAGCTACTGTTTATGGATACAATATATGCCTGTGCCTTATCTGAAAGCAGGACTCATTTCTATCTCAGTAAGAATACTAGATAAGCTTCCATGCTATTAACTCAGTGACTACTGACTATGGGTCTAGGGGGTCATTCCGACCTGATCGCACGCTGTGCTTCTTTGCAGCCGTGCGATCGGGTCAGAACTGCGCATGCGCGGCGGACACATTGCACAGGCGCGTCGTTGCCCGGCGACGGCCGGTGACAGGCAGCGACGCCGCTAGCAAAGAAAGTGGTTGCAACGGCGACCGCAAGAAGATTGGCAGGAGGAAGGCGGATCCGGGCGGCAACTCTCCGTTTTCGGGGAGTGGTGAGTCCAACGCAGGCGTGTCCAGGCGTTTGGAGGGCGGATGTCTGACATCAATTCCGGGACTTGCATCGCTGGATCGATCGAACAGGGTAAGTAACTCTTACCCTGGTGTTCTTTAACAGGGAAAAATGTTTACATAGCAGGGCTGCACAAGCGATCGCAGCCCTGCTATGCAGAAATACAGATTTTATCACATGAATGTATATACCGGCCTGTATGAACTATGTAGTGTATAATATTGTATGTTTTATATTTTTATTGTACCACTAAAATACCTGTTTTATATGGTTTCTCTTTCTCTTTGATTGTTAAGTATGAGGTAAGTTACTGTGTGTGTGTTGAGAACACAGTACATAACAGAGACTAGGGGGTATATTTACTAAGGTGTGAGCTTTTTAGAAGGAGCAACATAGCAACCAATCAGATTCTAACTATTATCTTCTAGAAGCAGCAAGATCAATGTCAAGTGGGATCGGATTGGTTGCTATGGGAACTTCTTCACTTCTAAAAAACCTCAAGCTTTGGTAAATATACCCTAGACGGGTAGAGGGGACAATATGTACAAAACATGCAGATGGGGGGGGGCGCAATACAAGAGCATAGAGATGAGGTGGTATACCATTATTGCCTACTCTCCTGGAAGCGGCTCCTGATTTTGAGGGCAGTGCCCCACAGCCCCACAGGTATGGGGCTAACAGACATGAACAATGTCATTTAGCCCCACCCCTTACTTGCGAACCCACGAATCGTGGGCATGTCCCTGTCTTGGGGGCAGGGCCTGGTGACATGACAGTTTGGCCCCGCCTCCCAAAGTGACCTGTTGCGCCTCCTCTCCAGGCTTGTAGTAGGTAAGTACGGGGCATACACTACAGGACATACAGAGGAGGGGAGGGGCACAATACAGGGCATACAGATGGGTTGTGGGTGGGGGCACAATACAAAACACCTATGTCTCCATGCTCGCTCCCCCTCATGTCAAAAGCTGGCTACGCCACAGCTCAGCATTAGAACCTCAGGGGGTCATTCTGACCGGTTCGCACGCAGCGGTTCTTCGCTGCGGTGCGAATGGGTCGGAACTGCGCAACGACCAGAAGAGAGAAGAAAGTGATTGCTAGCACGATCGCAAGAAGATTGACAGCAGGGAGGCGTTCCGGGGCGGATACTCACCGTTTTCCGGGTGTGGAGATCCGAACGCAGGCGTGTCCAGGCGTTTGGAGGGCAGATGTCTGACGTCACAGCCGGGACCTGCATCGCTGGATCCGTCGCACTGGGTAAGTAACTGCAGGGCTGGTCTTGTTTTACTTGAAACTTTTTTAGCATAGCAGGGCTGCACAAACGATCGCAGCCCTGCTATGCTAAATTACACTCCCTCATAGGCGGCGTCAAAGTTGATCGCACGAGCAGCGAAAAGTTGCTACGTGCGATCAACTCGGAATGAGGGCCTTAGTGTGCAGTATGGACAAACATACGTGTATATCTGTATCTTATACAATGTGAAGCACCTACCACAGACATTGTGTGATGTACCTGGGAATCTAATTAATATCCCATAGGTCGGAATCCGGGCAGTCAGAAACCGATGCCGGGATCCCGACCGCTAGAAAGCCAACAGCTACGCCAGGGCTATTCCCACTCGTGGGTGTACACGACACCCATACAGTGGGAATAGTGCCTCAGGGCGAGCGCAGCATGGCGAGCAAAGCGAGCCCGCAAGGGGACTTGTAGCGCTCGTCCTGCTACCAGCATTCTGGCTGGCTGGAATCCCAGTGTTGGTATACTGACCTCTGGGATCCCGGACATCGGGATTCCATTCCCAGCTTTAGAGATCTCAGTGTCAGCACCCACAGAGATGTAGCTTGCCATCACAGTATCCGCATAGAGGGAGACTGTGTCACGCGTGTGTAACTACATCTTGCTCCGTACTCACTACCATGTGCCACTCACAGTCCCATAATGTGGCACAGGATAATGGGGCAGATGTATTAAGTGGAAGGTGATAACGCACCAGCCAATCAGCTCCTGTCATTTTTCAAATCTGTAATGATTGGCTGGTGCGTTATCACCTTGTGCTTATCACTGCTTCCCTTCTCCCTTCTCCAGGTTAATACATCTGCCCCAATGTATGATTGCTGTGATAAAGGGAGATGAAGCGGGTGGCCAGTTGCACCGTATGCCACTGTTACCCCCTAGAAGGGACAGATTGGGACTGATAGCCAGCCCTGGCATACCAAGCTTGCCGGCTCATAATGTAGGGTGGCGTCTAGTACCGGGCAGCCTGCCTTTATTTGTATACATATGCGTATACTAAGGACATGGCTATCTTAGTACATTGGCGGGAACTGATAGATAACAAGCCGGCTGAAGCCAAACAATCATTCTACCAAATGCAGGACTGTGGGAGAATAAACTGATGGGCACAAACGTGCAAAAGCATGGCAGCCCCCACCGCGCTAGCCCCCTCCCCTCCTCTGGCATCCAGAGTCACGTACCAGACACTGGGGAAGAAAATCTCCTAGGATTGGGGCGAGTTGGGGGCTCCTGACTTCTCATTCTGCATTTCCATTCAATTACACACAATACACAGCATTAAATAGGACAATTGGGTTTAGCACGACACAGAACCTCTATGAGGAGTGGGTGAGGTGGGAGTTGTAATGTGCGATGGCTCCCCCTCCTCCAGAGACAAATGAATGAATAAATAATATTCCCCTGACGGGATGATGTGTAAGATCTGTCACTGAACTGTAGTATGTCATCGCGTTCAGCCTCCATTCATGAAGTGTGATTGTGCCGACACCTGCGGTGTGTAGGTATTAACGAATGTGCAGTATGACACCACAGCGGCTGATGTCTGTGTCCTGTGCAATGATTGCCCCTCCCAGAGCCCGGGTGGGCGTTCAGTGCGGAGATCCTGCCACCATGTGGGAGGGAGGTGGTGGGCTGTGATGCTGTCACACAGTCTCTGTCGTGAGTGCGGCTGTCCCTGGAACACAGTTATCACCAACTGCACAGTGCACGCTCCTGCCACCAGGATTTAACCCTTTGCTGCTTTGGGTGTGATAGTCAGATACATGCAGTTGCCCTTGAACCATTGGAACACTTGGGAGATTATATAAAACAGGGTCAGTCACCTGACCAGCAGCTACGGTATCTCTGGAGATCCTGGCAGTCCCTGAGCTGGTGCCGTACCAGCATATATGAAGCTATCAGGTCCTTCTGATACACTGAGTAGACGGAGAGGGTCTGGACAGGCTTCCCTTCCCCTTACGCACAACTAAAGGTGCGTACACACTAGACGACGTGCTCTGTGAGCGACGTCGTCTAGTGTTTTCCCCCTCCCGGGCGGTTGGCGTCCGGGCATACACACTGCGCGATATAACGACCATATCGCTCGGTGACGTCACGCCACGACCGGGTCATGCAGGCAGATCTTGGATAACAGTCCAGATTGAGCATTATTGTACGGCCAACAGCGAGGGTCGTTAACGACCCGCAAGGCCGCGCATCGGCCGTTGTCACCGGCGTACACACTTGCCGGGAAAGTGAACGGCGTTGCTCAGGAAGGGTGAAAATGAGCGCAGCCATTCATTTTATCGGCAAGTGCGTATGCATCTTAAGAATGGCGCGCAGCAATTGATTTCACAGATCTGGCCAAGTTCCATACATTTCATTATACATGGGAGCACCACAAACCCCAGCATGTTATGTCTCCTTACTTTAATTATGGCAAACGTTCCTGCCTTTAAAACCTTCCTCTGCAAACAATGATAAACTCAGAGAGGGTAGAAAGAGAGGATTTGTTATGTGCAGGTGGGGTTACGCTGTACAATAGGGACATAGCCTGTGAAATGATCCCGGTTGGCATCTCTGAGGGTGAGGAGTGTGGTGAGGCTTCCTGCCCTGGTGAATTGCAATGTGTTGCACAATCCTGTCTAAACAGGCAGGAACTGATTCAGTCAGCAGCTGCAAGGTACAGATCGCCCGCCCTGAGTACACTGGGAGTGACAGGTAGGCTGCTTTCGTCACTGTCTCAGGCAATGGGACACAGGTCACAGAGTCAGCGGCATGCACCATAATATTGTGACATGAGCAATACGCCCTGTCTTACCTGCTCGGGTTACCCCTACTCACCCCTCCACCCTACCCACTAATAAGCTCGCTCACACAGGACGAGCATAGGTGACAGGAAGATGTACAGTACGGTGAGAGGTTTCGGTGAGCAGGAAATTTACAGCTGATCCTTGGAATAATGTCAATTATAAATGGGGGGGGGAGGTTGAGACCCTCTTCTTTACACCATTGTAATGCTTCATATATGGGGCCATATTTATTATTTATTACCAGTTATTTACAGTATATAGCGCACACATATTCCGCAGCGCTTCACAGAGAATATTTGGCCATTCACATCAGTTCCTGCCCCAGTGGAGCTTACAATCTATATATCGTATGCAAAAGGACCGCATACGAAGTATCATGTGCGATCCTGCCGGCCAGGAGGCTGCCGTGCGGTTCAAGGGAACTCTTATGCGACATGAGGGTCCGACATGTTGCTGTAGTGTATGGGGCCCTTAAGAATACCTCCCAACTGTCCCGATTTTCGTGGAACAGTCCTGTTTTTTTGGGCACTGGCCCACCCGCGGGCTGCAGTGTCCCGTGGTAAGGGGGCAGTTGGAGGACCCTCTGTCACTCACTACTCTGTTTGGCAGAGCACCGGTGATAGATACTGTGTGTTGGGAGGTATGGAATAATAATGGACAGTGGCCATAAACAAGTACAACATTTGTGAGGTGGGCAACTATGGAACAACAACTGAACCTCTGGACCATGTCACAATGGGGTTAGCTCCCAGTGCTATTCAATACAGCGACAAATGACCCTCAATTGTTGGGAATTCTTCTCTCACCCCCGGGGGGATGCGAGAGGAAATCCAACAAAAGTGGTGCCGTGCAGCTGGCGCAAGGCGCAAGGCTGATTCTGACGGGAATCAGCATCACGGCGGGGAGTTGAGTCGGAGAATGCCCGTTCTCCCGACAATTCAACCTGTTAGTCCGGGAGAACAAGCCTTCACCGACTTAACTTGAGCTGAATTGAATAGCGACGGGAGCTAACTCCTGGCGCTATTCAACTGTCGGTGAATTGAATCGACCCCAATATGTCTATGCAAGTAGTTGATGTCACAGACTTTTTAGTAGATTAAAACTCCGTCCTTTATTCCTGCGTTGTTTCGTGGTTGCACCCTGTCGTCAGGGACAAGGTTAGATAACAAAATAACATTTGACAAACATATATAGTCACTTCAATAAAAACAATTTGACAAACTCTAACCTGTCAGACGCCGTATTCTGACATCCGGACCCACGCTTCGGGACAGATCGTCGCAGGACCTGATCGTCATCAGGCGGCGTCAGACAACCGAGGCTGCGTATGCGTTATAGTTACTAAGCAACGTTCTGAAATATAAAAACAATGTAACATATATGTTAGATGCATAAATGTAGACCACAAATCGCAGTCTGTCATACTAAATAACAACGGGAAAAAAATGACAAAATACTTAAAAATAATAACATCATAACTCTGCAGTGCAATAAATATATAGATCACACTGGACCATGATTAGCTCAATACAGGTCCAATATCTCCACAGTTTCTACGAAGAAATTTACTTAATTACTGAAAATACTGTATCAAAATTATATCGTCATAAGAAACAATGCAACCCCAGTGTTTCATATAACCCCTTAGGGCCAACAGCATTTATTGTAAAGATCCATCTGCTCTGTTTTTGTAACAGTGTCATCTGCTGATGTAGCTATGTTTAGTTATCCTGTACTTGTCCTATATTGTCGTCAACTGTTAGTTGCTGTTTTCCTGTTTGATTATTTGTTTATGTACTCTGTAATTGGGCGCTGCGGAACCCTTGTGGCGCCATATAAATAAAGGATAATAATAATAATAGTATTTTGGATAACCCTAACCCTTCCTAGTATTTTGGATCTGTTGCGCCGACCCCCAATCGTTTGTGGTACATGGTCAATGATTATGGCTCTAATGGAAACCACCCCGTGTTTGACCTGTGTACAATGCCCAACCCGGAAAAAGGGAACGCGACCTCGGATGGGATGGACGTGACCTCTGCAGAGTGGGCATGGCCTCGCAGCACGGATCCGTTGTCTGACATTTTGGGGGGCGTGCCCAGCTCTTCCCATACTTTATAGATTCCACATGGTATCTATTCAGAGATCAACGACTGCCTTGCAGAGCAGAGCAGCGGGTGACCTAAGGTTCCCCCAACTCCCCCCCCCACCGTGTGCGCACATGCGGGACACTATGACCCGCGGGTGGGACTGTGTCCAAATAACGGACTGTCCCACTGTAATTGGGATAGTTAAAAGGTATGCTTTATACATAGAGGACAGCGTATATGTATAAACAGCAGGAATGCCTTACCTGGACTCCTCAGTAACTACTGTATGACATAATCAGGATCTGAACCTGCCATGGGCATTAAATAATGCTTTTTTTTTTTTAACAATATATATGTGTAATTCATAGTTGCCTACCCTCCCTCATTCTGCAGGAGACTCCCTGAAATAGCAGCAATCTCCCTGACTCCCTGAATAGACCAGCAATCTCCCTGATTGCACTTTACCCCCCATTATGTAGCTGTTACATTCTTGGAAATCAGAGATACATACATTCAAATAGGCTCATTAGTGCCATTTTCCTGCATTGGTCGTAAGGCACAATGATACCCACTTACAGTAGATGGAACCTCTTGTAAAACACAATACACAAACAAATCCTGCAAAATATCTTTGTCTTCTCTTCAACAGATAGATCTTACTGATACCTCTTTCACACCGCCAATGCCGGATCCCATTCGGGAATTGGAAACGAGTCCTTCCCAGGTGGGATCCGGCATTGGTCGCTGCAGCTGGCTTCCCTGACCCGGAAATATTGCGGGCGGGTTGCCATAGCGGTGGGGATGGGGGGGCGAGGTGGCAGCGGGGGTATATAACACCCTAAAAGTCGGAGGTGTACCTTTGTAGGTGGTATTCAAACCACCTTGATGCAGAGTATGATCATCCACATCACCACGGTTCTGGTATTATTTCTGGGACGCTCAAACCACTCAGGTATCCTTAACCTTTATTTGCATATTCACCAAGATGCAAAGATGAAAGTGAAAGGACCATAGTGTAGCAAATTTTATAAACATTTATTTGACATAAAACAATAAGTAAAAAGTTGCCCGTACCATATACAAAGATAAAAACAGCTTATCTGAAACGAGTATCTCAGTCCATTGGTCTGTCACTCAACGTGTTTCGTCCGTTGCTTTCTGCTGGACTTCCTCAGGAGTGTGTCTCCGACTTTTAGGGTGTTATATACTGGTGGAGGTTACCCATTATTATAATATTACACTAGGAGGCGCCTATTTTCACGTTTTATATACATATATATATATATATATACACACACACACATACAGACCGAAGGCTGAACTCCAAGGCGACTAGTCATGCAATCACACGGACCCCGGCTGGCTCGCCTTGGAGAGCTGCCTTTGGTCTGCAAGTGGCACCTACACCTGGTGGGCACTGGGCGCACGTATTTCTAAACAGCATTTGAGTGGCAGCTTCTAGTCCTGGCATTTAGCTCTGCGTATGGCTATATCTACACAGTCCATAGAGGACAATGTATATTATTATTATTATCGCTATTATATGGCTCAGCAGCGCCCAACAAAGTACATAGACGAATGAGCAAAACAACAGCGACTTACAAGACAATGTAGTGCATGGGTTGTGTTATACAGAGGATTATACAGCTGTATACACATATATAGAGAACTGCATAAACATAAAACCTATATATAGAGGAGAGGCCAGGTATAACTGTATATAAAGGACAGTGTATATACACAGTCCTACACACAGAGGGCAGTGTACAGGAATATCTATATATAGATGACGGTGGTGTCACTAGTCTCAGGGTTCCCTCATGTTGTGGCAGCAGCGCCTTATATACACATAACAAACACTCGGATCCTAGAGACGGTTGCTATAGAAAAAGGCGGGATAATCGACAGCCAATCAGGACGCTGTTACTAGGGGCATTCGTAACTGCTGTTCGTTGCCATAGAGACACTGAAATATTTGGCTCTTAGAGATATAAATACGGGCAGGGCGTTGACGTCATCGCGTGTCTCCGTGGGAACGGGTTTATGTGCTCGTCAGAAACTGACACTGGTCACGTGATTATCCTTCCCGCCTAGTGGGTGCGGCGTTACTACGGCAACGCGCGTGTGTGTGTTGGTGTTTGTCAGAGAGAGAGAGTGAATGAGGTCTGGTTACAGGAGGAGAACCGTCCCGGCGACAGCCCCAGGCGGCCGCACAGCGCCCCCCATAGACACTACAGAGCGCCATCCGCAGACCCAGGCAGCCGAACAGACAGCCATCCGCAGACCCAGGCAGCCGCACAGCGCCCCCCATAGACCCAGAGTGCCATCCGCAGACCCAGGCAGCCGCACAGCGACCCGACAGACGGCACACAGCTCCATCCACAGTGCCAGGCAGCCGCACAGCGCACCCCACAGACATCACACAGCTCCATCCGCAAACCTCGGCAGCCGCACAGCACCCCCCCCCCCCCCCCCCCATAGACAGCACCGTCAGTATTCATACACAGCCCCATAGCTCCCCCCCACAGACAGCTGCACAGCGCCATCCACAGCCCCAGGCAGCAACACAGCGCCCCCCCCCCCCCCACAGACAGCACACAGCCCCAGGCAGCCGCACAGCGCCCCCCACAGACAGCACCATCTATATTCACGGACAGCCGCACAGCACCCCCGACAGACAGCACACCGCTCCATCCACGGTGCCAGACAGCCGCACAGCGCACCCCACAGACCGCACACAGCTCCATCCACAGCCCTAGGCAACCGCACAGCCCCAGGCAGCAACACAGCACTCCCCACACACCGCGCACAACACCATCTATATTCACAGACAGCCGCACAGCGCCCCCCCCACAGACCCAGGCAGCCGCACAGCCCCTCCCCCCCCCCCCCCCCCCAGACCAAGTCAGCTACACAGTGGCAGCCCCAGGCAGTCGCACAGCGCCCCCCGATAGCACACAGCACCATCTATATTCACAGACAGCCACACAGCGCGCCACCCAGGCAGCCGCACAGCGCCATCCACAGACCCAGGCAGCCACACAGCACCCCCGACAGACAGCACACACCTCCATCCACAGTGCCAGACAGCTGCACAGCGCACCCCACAGACAGCACACAGCTCCATCCACAGTCCCAAGCAGCCGCACAGCGCACCCCACAGACAGCACACAGCTCCATCCACAGTCCCAAGCAGCCGCACAGCGCACCCCACAGACAGCACACAGCGCCATCTGCAGACCCAGGCAGAAGCACAGCTCCATCCGCAGACCTAGGCAGCCACACAGCCCCCCCCCCCCCCGACAGCACGCAGCACCATCTGTATTCAAACACAGCCGCATAGCTCCCCCCCCACAGACAGCTGCACAGTGCCATCCACAGCCCCAGGCAGCAACACAGCACTCCCCTCACACAGCACACAACACCATCTATATTCACAGACAGCTGCACAGCCCCACACACACACACAGACCCAGGCAGCTGCACAACGCCGTCCACAGACCCAGTCAGCTACACAGCGCCCCCCACAGACAGCACCATCTATATTCACGGACAGCCGCACAGCGCCCCCGGCAGAGAGCACACCGCTCCATCCATAGTGCCAGACAGCCGCACAGCGCACCCCACAAACAGCACACAGCTCCATCCACAGTCCTAGGCAAGGGTGGTCTTCTGTTTGCCGGCGGTCGGGCTCCCGGCGCTCAGTATACCGGCGCCGGGAGCCCGACAGCCGGAATACCGACAATTATTTTCCCTCGTGGGGCTCCACGACCCCCATAGAGGGAGAATAAAATAGTGTGGCGCGCGTAGCGCGCCACCGTGCCCGTAGCGTGGCGAGCGCAGCGAGCCCGCAAGGGGCTCATTTGCGCTCGCCAAGCTGTCGGTAAGCCGGCGGTCGGGCTCCCGGCGCCGGGATGCTGGTCGCCGGGAGCCCGACCGCCGGCCAGCCGTAGTGAACCCCTAGGCAACCGCACAGCACTCCCCAGACACAGCACACAACACCATCTATATTCACAGACAGCCGCATAGCGCCCCCCCCACAGACCCAGGCAGCCGCACAGCCCCCCCCCCCCCCAGACCAAGTCAGCTACACAGTGACAGCACACAGCCCCAGGCAGTTGCACAGCGCCCCCCCGATAGCACACAGCACCATCTATATTCACAGACAGCCACACAGCGCGCCACCCAGGCAGCTGCACAGCGCCATCCACAGACCCAGGCAGCCACACAGCACCCCCGACAGACAGCACACACCTCCATCCACAGTGCCAGACAGCTGCACAGCGCACCCCACAGACAGCACACATCTCCATCCAGTCCCAAGCAGCCGCACAGCGCACCCCACAGACAGCACACAGCGCCATCTGCAGACCCAGGCAGACGCACAGCTCCATCCGCAGACCTAGGCAGCCACACAGCACACTCCCCTCCACCCCCCCCTCCCTAGACAGCACGCAGCACCATCTGTATTCAAACACAGCCGCATAGCCCCCCCCCTTCCACAGACAGCTGCACAGTGCCATCCACAGCCCCAGGCAGCAACACAGCACTCCCCACACACAGCACACAACACCATCTATATTCACAGACAGCCGCACAGCCCCCCACACACACACACAGACCAAGGCAGCTGCACAACGCTGTCCACAGACCCAGTCAGCTACACAGCGCCCCCCCCACAGACAGCACACAGCCCCAGGCAGCCGCACAGCGCCCCCCACAGACAGCACCATCTATATTAGCATACAGCCACACAGCACTCCAGGCAGCCGCACAGCGCTCCCCCCAGACCCAGGCAGCCGCATAGCGCCATCCACAGACCCAGGCAGGCACACAGCGCCCCCGACAGACAGCACACAGCTCCATCTACAGTGCCAGACAGCCGCACAGCGCACCCCACAGACATCACACAGCTCCATCCACAGTCCCAGGCAGCCGCACAGACAGCACACAGCTCCATCCACAGTCCCAGACAGAATGCCCTGCAAGACTCTCCATTTGAACCTCTTGAGTCTGTGGACTTTAAATGCCTTATGCTTAAGGTCGTGTTTCTGTTGGCTACTGCCTCTGCTAGGAGGGTGTCGGACTTAGGCACTTTGTCCTGTCGTCCACCCTTTCTGCTTTTTCACCGTGACAGGGCAGTTCTTCAAACTCGCCCAGATTATTTGCCTAAGGTGGTATCATCTTTTCACCTTAACCAGGAGATTGTGGTTCCGGCCTTCATCTCTTCTGGTTTGTCCTCCAAAGAAAGGTCTTTGGATGTGGTATGGGCTCTCCATATTTATGTGGAAAGGACTGCCTCTATCAGGAGGTCAGATTCCCTTTTTGCACTCTTTGGTTTTCACAAACGTGGCTAGCCTGCGAATAAGCAAACCTTGACCAGATGGATTAGAATGGTGATTGCACAAGCTTATGCGCAAGCTGAACTCCCAGCTCCTGCTGCTATCAAAGCCCATTCTACTCGGTTGGACTTTCTTGGGCGGCCCGCCGTGGCGCATCTGTCGAACAATTTTGCAGGGCGGCTGCGTGGTCCTCAGTAAACACGTTCATCAGGTTCTATGCCTTTGATACTTCCGCCTCCCAGGATGCTTCGTTTGGACGCCGGGTTCTTGTACCCACTAAAGTGCGTCCCCTCCCGTGAGGAACTGCTTTAGGACATCCCCGATGTTATTCCCTGTGGAATACCAGTGTACCCCGCTGCAGTAAAGGAGATTTATGGTAGACTTGCCACTGTTAAATCTCTTTCTGCGAGGTATACTGGATTCCACAGGGCGCCCACCCTGACGCACTTAGCTTCTTTGGGTTTGTATGGCATTAGCCGCTTGTCCCTTCTCCTGTCGTGAGAATGTGGGTCTATGTGACTAACATCTACCGTCTCTCTTACCTGCTACTGCATTGGACTGGTTAACAAAACAGCTCCAGTGCCTGGAGGCGGGGTTATAGAGGAGGCGGTGCAGTACATCCTGGGAACAATCAAAGCTTTAGCCTGTTGGTGCCTCGGATCAAGATCCAACTCTACACCCCGATGTTATTCCCTGTGGAATCCAGTGTACCTCGCAGAAAGAGATTTAACAGTGGTAAGTCTACCATAAATCTCCTTTTTTATGGCTCTCTTGGAGGTGGGATCTCTCTGTTTCTCCATAGTTGAAGCTTTGATAGTGGCAATTCTTAAACCTGCCAAGGATCCGGCTTATCCAGACTCTTATCGCCCTATCTCCTTGCTTTCTACGGGTGTCAAAATCCTAGGCAAATATGTAGCTCTGTGATTGATCAGATGTGCTTTATGTCGGCAAAGTTGACGACTATCAATATCAGGTGTCCGTACACCTGTTTGAAGCTGGCTGGGGAGGAGATGGAGGATGGCTTGGTTGTATCTTTGGATGGCCGTTTCTGTGGGCAGTGCTTTCCAAACTGTGGGTGGGATCTGGGTTTCAGTCTTGGGTTCAACTGCTCTATTCTCCTGCTGCTAGGGCCTGTGTGAATGGTTTTGTTAATTCACACTTGGTAGGTGCACTAGACAGTATTCACCTTCACTATTTGCCATTGCCATAGAACCATTAGCCTGCGCTATCATGGCTTCTCCTGCAATCTCTGGACTATTGGTCTCGGGTCATGAGGAGAAGATCGCATTATGGGGGTCATTCCGAGTTGATCGCTCGCTAGCAGTTTTTAGCAGCCGTGCAAACGCTAAGCTGCCGCCCTCTGGGAGTGTATCTTAGCTTAGCAGAAGTACGAACGAAAGGATCGCAGAACGGCTACAAAAAATTATTGTGCAGTTTCTGAGTAGCTTCAGACCTACTCAGCGCTTGCGATTAATTCAGACCATTCAGTTCCGGATTTTACGTCACAAACACGCCCTGCGTTCGCCCAGCCACGCCTGTGTATTTCCTGGCATGCCTGCATTTTTTCGAGCACTCCCTGAAAACGGTCACTTGACACCCAGAAACGCCCACTTCATGTCAATCACTCTGCGGCGGCCATTGCGACTGAAAAGCTTAGCTAGACCCTGTGTGAAAATACATCGGCCGTTGTGAAAGTACGTTGCGCGTGCGCACTGCGCCGCATGCGCAGAAGTGCTGTTTTTTTACTTCATCGCAGCAAACATTTTCAGCTAGCGATCAACTCGGAATGACCCCCGATATGCTGATGATATGTTGTTATTTTTGTTGTGCATGGACTGCTTCATATCGGCTACCTTGGCAATGGTGGATTTTGGTTCTTTCTCAAATATCAAAATTGGGACAAATCGGTAGTCTTTCCTATCTAGGGGGAATGGGTCTGTCCCTGCCTGAGATGACATTGGCTGCTCAGCTGGTACAACTCCCAGACTTGCTGTCTAATCCGGAGCAGATTGTTGTGCGTTGGGCTTTGCTATGACGGACTGGTTTAGGATTCACCCCATTACAGTTTTTGGCAAAATCTCTGCTTTCTCATTGTTCCCTTATCTTGTTACAGGCTTGTTGAGTTTGGTTGGTGGCAGTGCTGATTTTTGGGGAGCTTGGCATCGATCCCTGCTTCCAGCTTTGGGGTAACTCTACTTTCTCTATCGTCCTAAGTGGATGCTGGGGTTCCTGAAAGGACCATGGGGAATAGCGGCTCCGCAGGAGACAGGGCACAAAAAAGTAAAGCTTTTACCAGATCAGGTGGTGTGCACTGGCTCCTCCCCCTATGACCCTCCTCCAGACTCCAGTTAGATTTTGTGCCCGAACGAGAAGGGTGCAATCTAGGTGGCTCTCCTAAAGAGCTGCTTAGAGAAAGTTTAGCTTAGGTTTTTTATTTTACAGTGAGTCCTGCTGGCAACAGGATCACTGCAACGAGGGACTTAGGGGAGAAGTAGTGAACTCACCTGCGTGCAGAGTGGATTTGCTGCTTGGCTACTGGACACTAGCTCCAGAGGGACGATCACAGGTACAGCCTGGATGGTCACCGGAGCCGCGCCGCCGGCCCCCTTGCAGACGCTGAAGAGAGAAGAGGTCCAAAATCGGCGGCTGAAGACTCCTGAGTCTTCATAAAGGTAGCGCACAGCACTGCAGCTGTGCGCCATTTTCCTCTCAGCACACTTCACACAACAGTCACTGAGGGTGCAGAGCGCTGGGGGGGGCGCTCTGAGAGGCAAATAAAAACCTTATTAGAGGCAAAAAATACCTCACATATAGCCCACAGAGGCTATATGGAGATATTTAACCCCTGCCTAACTTCAAAAATAGCGGGAGACGAGCCCGCCGAAAAAGGGGCGGGGCCTATCTCCTCAGCACACAGCGCCATTTTCTCTCACAGAAAAGCTGGAGAGAAGGCTCCCAGGCTCTCCCCTGCACTGCACTACAGAAACAGGGTTAAAACAGAGAGGGGGGGCACTGATTTTGGCGATATTGTATATATATAAAAGATGCTATAAGGGAGAAACACTTATATAAGGTTGTCCCTATATAATTATAGCGTTTTTGGTGTGTGCTGGCAGACTCTCCCTCTGTCTCCCCAAAGGGCTAGTGGGTCCTGTCCTCTGTCAGAGCATTCCCGGTGTGTGTGCTGTGTGTCGGTACGTGTGTGTCGACATGTATGAGGACGATGTTGGTGAGGAGGCGGAGAAATTGCCTGTAATGGTGATGTCACTCTCTAGGGAGTCGACACCGGAATGGATGGCTTATTTAGAGAATTACGTGAGAATGTCAACACGCTGCAAGGTCGGTTGACGACATGAGACGGCCGACAATCTATTAGGACCGGTCCAGGCGTCTCAGAAACACCGTCAGGGGTTTTAAAAACGCCCATTTACCTCAGTCGGTCGACACAGACACAGACACGGACACTGAATACAGTGTCGACGGTGAATAAACAAACGTATTTCTCATTAGGGCCACACGTTAAGGGCAATGAAGGAGGTGTTACGTGTTTCTGATACTACAAGTACCACAAGAAAGGGTATTATGTGGGAGTGAAAAAACTACCTGTAGTTTTTCCTGAATCAGATAAAATAAAATGAAGTGTGTGATGATGCGTAGGGTTACCCCGATAGCAAATATTGGCGTTATACCCTTTTCCCGCCAGAAATTAGGGTACGTTGGGAAACACCCCTTAGGGTGATAAGGCGCTCACACGCTTATCAAGTGGCGTTACCGTCTCCAGATACGGCCGCCCTCAAGGAGCCAGCTGATAGGAAGCTGGAAAAATATCCTAAAAAGTATATACACACATACGGTGGTTATACTGCGACCAGCGATCGCCATCAGCCTGGAGATGCAGTGCTGGGTTGGCTTGGTCGGATTCCCTGACTGAAAATATTTTATTCATGTAGAGCATTTAATAGGATGCATTCTATATATATGTATGTGAGATGCACAGAGGGATATTTGCTCTCTGGCATCAAGATAAGTGCGTTGTCCATATCTCCCAGAAGATGTCAGGGACACGACAGTGGTCAGGTGATACAGATCCCATACGGCAGATGGAAGTATTGCTGTATAAAGGGAAGGAGTTATTTGGGGGTCGGTCCATCGGACCTGGGGACCACAGCAACAGCTGGGAAATCCAACCTTTTTTACCCCAAGTTACATCTCAGCTAAAAAAGACACCGTCTTTTCAGCCTCAATTCCCATGAGGGCATGCAGGCAAAAGGCCAGTCATATCTGCCCAGACATAGAGGTAAGGGAAGTAGACTGCAGCAGGCAGCCCTTTCCCAGGAAAAGAAGCCCTCCACCGCGTCTGCCAAGTCCTCAGCATGACGCTGGGGCCGTGCAAGCGGACTCAAGGTGGGGGGGTAGTCTCAAGAGTCTCAGGGCGCAGTGGGATCACTCGCAAGTTGACCCCTAGATCGTACGAGTATTATCCCAGGGGTAAAGATTGGAGAGTCGAGACATCTTCTCCTCGCAGGTTCCTGAAGTCTGCTTTACCAACGGCTCCCTCCGACAGGGAGGCAGCATTGGAAACAATTCACAAGCTGTATATCCAGCAGGTGATAATCAAAGTACCCCTCCTACGACAAGGAAAAGGGTATTATTTTTCCACACTATATTGTGGTACTGAAGCCAGACGGCTTGGTGACACATAGTCTAAATCTAAAATGTTTTGAACACTTACATAAAAGGTTCAAATCGAGATAAAGTCACTCAGAGCAGTGATAGCGAACCGGAAAAAAGGGGACTAT
The DNA here is from genome assembly GCF_028390025.1 of Pseudophryne corroboree. Taxonomy (NCBI): domain Eukaryota; kingdom Metazoa; phylum Chordata; class Amphibia; order Anura; family Myobatrachidae; genus Pseudophryne; species Pseudophryne corroboree. The sequence continues at coordinate 159,590,588 of NC_086455.1, read as the reverse complement.
ATGGTGTCCCTGGACATCAAGGATTACCTCCATGTCCAAATTTTGTCCTTCTCATCAAGGGTACCTCTGGTTCGTGGTACAGAACTGTCAATATCAGTTTCAGACGATGCCGTTTGAATTATCCACGGCACCCCGGGCCTTTTTACCAAGGTAATGGCCGAAAAGATGTTTCTTCAAAGAAAAAAGGCATCTAAATTATCCCTTACTTGCACGACCTAAAAAGGGCAAGTTCCAGAGAACAGTTGGAGGTCGGAAGAGCACTATCTAAAGTAGTTCTTCGACGGCACGACTGGATTCTAAATATTCCAAGAATCGCAGCTGTTTTCCGACGATACGTCTGCTGTTCCTAGGGATGATTCTGGACACGGTTCAGAAAAAGGTTTTTCTTCCCGAGGAAAAAGCCAAGGAGTTATCCGACCTGTCAGGAACCTCCTAAAACCAGGAAAGGTGTCTGTACATCAATGCACAAGAGTCCTGGGAAAAATGGTGGCTTTTTACGAAGCAATTCCATTCGGCAGATTCCATGCAAGAATTTTCCAAAGGGATCTGTTGGACAAATGGTCAGGGTCGCATCCTCAGATGCACCTGCGAATAACCCTGTCGCCAAGGACAAGGGTATATCTTCTGTGGTGGTTGCAAAAGGCTCATCTATTGGAGGGCCGCAGATTCGGCATACAGGATTTGATCCTGGTGACCACGGACGCCAGCCTGAGAGGTTGGGGAGCAGTCACACAAGGAAGAAACTTCCAGGGGGTATGGACGAACCTGGAAAAGTCTCTTCACATAAACATTCTGGTACTAAGAGCAATCTAAAATGCTCTAAGCCAGGCGGAACCACTCCTGCAAGGAAAACCGGTGTTGATTCAGTCGGACAACATCACGGCGGTCGCCCATGTAAACAGACAGGGCGGCACAAGAAGCAGGAGTGCAATGGCAGAAGCTGCCAAGATTCTTCGCTGGGCGGAGAATCACGTAATAGCACTGTCAGCAGTGTTCTTCCCGGGCGTGGACAACTGGGAAGCAGACTTCCTCAGCAGACACGATATTCACCCGGGAGAGTGGGGTCTTCATCCAGAAGTCTTCCACATGCTAATAAACTGTTGGGAAAGACCAATGGTAGACATGATGGCGTCTCGCCTCAACAAGAAACTGGACAAGTATTGCGCCAGGTCAAGAGATCCACAGGCAATAGCTGTGGACGCACTGGTAACACCTTGGGTGTACAAATCAGTATATGTGTTTCCTCCTCTGCCTCTCATACCAAAGGTATTGAAGATTATACGGTGAAGAGGAGTAAGAACAATACTAGTGGCTCCGGATTGGCCAAGAAGGACTTGGTACCCGGAACTTCAAGAGTTGGTCACGGACGACCCGTGCCCTCTACTTCTGAGAAGGGACCTGCTACAACAGGGTCCCTGTCTCTTTCAAGACTTACCGCGGCTGCGTTTGACGGCATGGCGGTTGAACGCCAGATCCTAAAAGGGAAAGGCATTCCAGAAGAAGGCATTCCTACCTTGATTAAGGCAAGGAAGGAAGTCACCGCGAAACATTATCACCGCATTTGGCGAAAATATGTCGCGTGGTGCGAGGATCGGAGTGTTCCGACGGAGGAATTTCAACTGGGTCGTTTCCTACATTTCCTACAATCAGGATTGTCTATGGGTCTCAAATTGAGATCTATTAAGGTTCAAATTTCGGCCCTGTCAATATTCTTCCAAAAAGAATTGGCCTCAGTTCCTGAGGTACAGACTTTTGTTAAAGGAGTACTGCATATACAGCCTCCTGTGGTGCCTCCGGTGGCACCGTGGGATCTAAATGTAGTTTTAGATTTCCTCAAATCCCATTGGTTTGAACCATTGAAAAAGGTGGATTTTAAATATCTCACATGGAAAGTGACTATGTTACTGGCCCTGGCTTCCGCCAGGAGAGTATCTGAATTGGCGGCTTTATCTTATAAAAGCCCTTATCTAATCTTCCATTCGTATAGGGCAGAACTGAGGACTCGTCCGCATTTTCTCCCTAAGGTGGTATCAGCGTTTCACCTGAACCAACCTATTGTGGTGCCTGCGGCCACTGGCGACTTGGAGGACTCCAAGTTGTTGGACGTTGTCAGAGCCTTAAAAATATACATTTCAAGGACGGCTGAAGTCAGAAAATCTGACTCGCTGTTGATACTATATGCACCCAACAAGTTGGGTGCCCCTGCTTCTAAGCAGACGATTGCTCGTTGGATTTGTAACACAATTCAACTTGCTCATTCTGTGGCAGGCCTGCCACAGCCTAAATCTGTTAAGGCCCATTCCACAAGGAAGGTGGGCTCATCTTGGGCGGCTGCCCGAGGGGTCTCGGCATTACAATTCTGCCGAGCAGCTACGTGGTCGGGGGAAAACACGTTTGTAAAATTCTACAAATTTGATACCCTGGCAAAAGAGGACTTGGAATTCTCTCATTCGGTGCTGCAGAGTCATCCGCACTCTCCCGCCCGTTTGGGAGCTTTGGTATAATCCCCATGGTCCTTTCAGGAACCCCAGCATCCACTTAGGACGATAGAGAAAATAAGAATTTACTTACCGATAATTCTATTTCTCGGAGTCCGTAGTGGATGCTGGGCGCCCATCCCAAGTGCGGATTATCTGCAATACTGTACATAGTTATTGTTAACAAATTCGGGTTATATTGTTAAGGAGCCATCTTTAAGAGGCTCTTTCTGTTATCATACTGTTAACTGGGTTTAGATCACAAGTTGTACGGTGTGATTGGTGTGGCTGGTATGAGTCTTACCCGGGATTCAAATTGCCTCCCTTATTGTGTACGCTCGTCCGGGCACAGTACCTAACTGGAGTCTGGAGGAGGGTCATAGGGGGAGGAGCCAGTGCACACCACCTGATCTGGTAAAAGCTTTACTTTTTTGTGCCCTGTCTCCTGCGGAGCCGCTATTCCCCATGGTCCTTTCAGGAACCCCAGCATCCACTACGGACTCCGAGAAATAGAATTATCGGTAAGTAAATTCTTATTTTTTTGAACTGCTCACCCTTGACGGAAGAGCTTTATGGTTGTCTCATGGGGTGGATACTATGGGTCAACTATATCAAAATGAGGTTGTACGTTCCTTTGTGCATCTCACCCTTAACTTTGCTTTCTCTTACGTCCTAGACGATGATGGGGACTCCGTAAGGACCATGGGGTATAGACCGGCTCCGCAGGAGACATGGGCACTATAAAGAACTTTAGAATGGGTGTGCACTGGCTCCTCCCTCTATGCCCCTCCTCCAAACCTCAGTTAGATCCTGTGCCCAGAGGAGACTGGGTGCATTACAGGGGAGCTCTCCTGAGTTTCTCTGTAAAAAGAATTTTGTTAGGTTTTTTATTTTCAGGGAGCACTGCTGGCAACAGGCTCCCTGCATCGTGGGACTGAGGGGGAGAGAAGCAGACCTACTTAACTGATAGGCTCTGCTTCTTAGGCTACTGGACACCATTAGCTCCAGAGGGTCGGAACACAGGTCTCACCCTCGCCGTTCGTCCCGGAGCCGCGCCGCCGTCCTCCTCACAGAGCCGGGAGATAGAAGCTGGGTGAGTAGAAGAAGAAAGAAGACTTCAAAAGCGGGAGAAGACTTCAGATCTTCAGTGAGGTAACGCGCAGCGGTAACGCTGCGCGCCATTGCTCCCACACACACACACACAACCGGGCACGGTAAGGGTGCAGGGCGCAGGGGGGGCGCCCTGGGCAGCTATTAAAAGCCTCAAGGGACACTGGCAGATGTACATATATATTATTAACCCCCGCCAGTTTTTTTATTATTTGAGCGGGACCGAAGCCCGTTGCTGAGGGGGCGGGGCTTGATCCTCCAGCACTAACCAGCGCCATTTTCTCCACAGCACATGCAGAGAAGCTGGCTCCCCGGATTCTCCCCTGCTGAACACAGAGGGAAAAAAGAGGGGTGGGGGGCACTTTTTATTGGCGCAGTGAGTGTATATTTATATAAAAGCGCTGTTTGTTCGGGAATTTGGTTTCCAGTGTGTGCAGGCATACTCTCTCTGTCTCTCCAAAGGGCCTTATTGGGGAACTGTCTCCATATAGATATATCCCTGAGTGTGTGGGGGTGTCGGTACGCGTGTGTCGGCATGTCTGAAGCGGAAGGCTCTTCTAAGGAGGAGGTGGAGCAGATGATTGTGGTGTCTCCGTCGGCAACGCCGACACATGATTGGATGGATATGCTGAATGTTTTAAATGCAAATGTGGCTTTGTTACATAAGAGCTTAGACAAAGCAGAGTCCAGGGAAAATACAGGTAGTCAATCAATGGCTTTGACGGTGTCACAGGGCCCAAAAAAAGTCCCCTGTCCCAAATAACAGACACTGATACCGACACTGATTCTGACTCCAGTGTCGACTACGATGATACTAGGTTACACCCAAGGGTGGCCAAGAGTATTCATTATATGATTATTGCAATAAAAGATGTTTTGCATATCACGGATGACCCCTCTGTCCCTGACAAGAGGGTTCACATGTTTAAAGAAAAGAAAAATTAGGTAACTTTTCCCCCATCTCATGAGCTGAACGAGTTCTTTGAAAAGGCTTGGGAAACTCCAGACAAGAAGCTGCAGATTCCCCAAATAATTCTTATGGCATATCCTTTCCCTGCGCAGGACAGGTTACGGTGGGAATCCTCACCCAGGGTGGACAAGGCGTTAACGCGCTTGTCCAAAAAGGTGGCGCTACCGTCTCCAGACACAGCAGCCCTCAAGGATCCTGCTGATCGCAGACAGGAAACTACCTTAAAATCAATTTATACACATACAGGGACCTTGCTCAGTCCGGCAATAGCGTCGGCTTGGGTTTGTAGTGCTGTAGCAGCTTGGACTGATACCTTGTCAGCTGACATTGATACCCTTGATAGGGATACAATGTTATTGACCTTAGGTCACATAAAAGACGCAGTCTTATATATGAGAGACGCTCAGAGAGACGTTGGTCTGCTAGGTTCGAGAGCCAACGCCATAGCGATTTCTGCTAGGCGAGCCCTGTGGACCCGCCAATGGTCGGGTGATGCCGATTCAAAGAAACATATGGAAGTTTTACCTTACAAAGGTGAGGATTTATTTGGGGAAGGTCTCGCAGACCTGGTTTCCACAGCTACCGCAGGTAAATCTACCTTTTTACCTTATGTTTCTCCACAGCAAAAGAAGAAAATGCCGCAATATCAGATGCAGTCCTTTCGGTCGCATAAGTCCAGAAGAGGTCGGGGTTCTTCCTTCCTCGCCAGAGGTAAGGGTAGAGGGAAAAAACTGCCTGCTACGGCTAGTTCCCAGCAGCAGAAGTCCTCCCCGGCTTCTACTAAATCCACAGCATGACGCTGGGACTCCACTGAGGGAGTCCTCCCCGGTGGGGGCACGTCTTCGACTCTTCAGCCACGTCTGGGTTCAGTCAGACGTGGATCCTTGGGCAATGGAAATTGTATCCAAAGGCTACAAGCTGGAATTCGAAGACCTGCATCCTTGCTGGTTTTTCAAATCGGCTTTACCAGCTTCTCCCTCAGACAGGGAGATAGTTTTAGCTGCGATTCAAAAACTGTGTCAACAACAAGTGGTTGTCGAGGTTCCCCTAGTTCAACAGGGGAAGGGGTACTATTCAACCCTATTTGTGGTCCCGAAACCGGATGGTTCGGTCAGACCCATTCTAAATTTAAAATCCCTAAACCTGTACTTAAAAAAGTTCAAATATGGAATCGCTTAGGGTGGTTATCTCCAGCTTGGAAGGGGGGGATTTTATGGTGTCTCTAGACATAAAGGATGCATACCTTAATGTCCCCATATATCCCCCTCATCAGGCGTACCTGAGATTCGCTGTACAGGACTGTCATTACCAGTTTCAGATGTTGCCATTTGGGCTTTCCACGGCCCCGAGGATTTTCACAAAGGTAATGGCGGAAATGATGGTGCTCCTGCGCCGACAGGGAGTCACAATTATCCCGTACTTGGACGATATGATAAAAGCGAGATCGAGAGATCAGTTGCTGAAAAGCGTATCGCTCTCCCTGAGTGTGCTGCAGCAGCATGGCATGCTTTTAATATGTCATATTTTACGTCTTGCACTGGCAGGCAGGTACTAAACCATCATGCAGTACCATCAGGAAAGTGTCTGACTGGCTCCAAATGTATTCTGCAGCTGGACAATGACCCTAAACATACAGCCAATGTCATTAAGAACTATCTTCAGCGTAAAGAAGAACAAGGAGTCCTGGAAGTGATGATATGGCCTCCACAGATCCCTGATCTCAACGTCATCAAGTCTGTGTAGGTTTACATGAAGAGACGGAAGGATTTGAGCAAGCCTACATCCACAAAAGATCTGTGGTTAGTTCTCCAAGATGTTTGAAACAACCTCCCTGCTGAGTTCCATCAAAACCTAGAAGAATTTATGCTGTTTTGAAGACAAATGGTGGTCATGCCAAATATTGTTTTGATTTCGATTTCTCTTCTGTTCATTCACTTTGCATTTTAATTGATAGAAATAAACTATTAACACTTCTATTGTTAAAAGCATGCTTACTTTGCAGCATTTTTTTCACACCTGCCTAAAACTTTTGCACGGAACTGTAGATCTAAACATTGTGCCTGATTCAGAGAAGCGTGGAATTTGCGTGCATCTGCAACCTTGTTCAGCTCTTAACTAGTTACCTGACGTGGTTGCATTAGATGTGACCACACCATACTGGCCTTTCCCTGACATGGCCGCATCTAGGGGGTCATTCCTACCTGATCGCACGCTGCCGTTTTTTTGCAGTGCAGCGATCAGGTCACTACTGCATATGCACCGCAATGCGCAGGCACGTCGTAAGGGTACAAAGCGGATCGTTGCTGTGCGATGGATTTAACGAAGAATCCATTCGCACGGGCGATCGCAAGGTGATTGAAAGGAAGGTGGCAACTGACTGTTTTCAGGGAGTGTTTGGAAAAGCCCAGGTGTGTCCAAGCGTTTGCAGGGCGGGTGTCTGACGTCAATTCCGGCCCCGGACAGGCTGAAGTGATCGCAACGGCTGAGTAAGTTCAGAGTTACTCAGAAACTACACAAAATGTTTTTTTGCAGAGCTCGGCTGCACATGCGATCGCACACTTGCAAAGCTAAAATACACTCCCCTGTGGGCGGCGACTATGCGTTCGCACGGCTGCAAAAAAAACAGCTAGCGAGCGGTCAACTCGGAATGACCCTCCTAATGCAACCGTGTTAGAGATGCCTGCGGTGGCTGATGTATAGGATGATCTAAAAAGCATTTCCATCCCGCGGCTGCAAGTCCGAGTCTTCCCGCAGCCCAGGTTCAGGGGGTCCAGGGAAGTTGCGCTACCTACAGGGGGAATGAGGGTAGGAAGGATTTGTACTGTGGCGCAAGTGGTCATTTAGGGCAGTCAGCCTGGCAACAGCGGATGTTTTTTTTTAGAACACTTCAGTTTTCTGACAGCATACTATGGAGGAGAGTGGAGAAACAGTGCCCCCCCCTTCATCTCTTGCCCATTCAGACCTAAATCTAACTCTTCTGAATGAGCCTTTGTAGGGTGACGTGCTCCGTACCGTCCCCCAGAAGCGGCTAACAGGCATTTCTGAGCGTGTTACTAAGAATAGATGATATCAAACATTAATCTTCAGAGACAAATCGTTCATTAGGCAACCTAGGCTTCCTTCTAGAGCCCAAGGGGAACGAGAAGCCCAGATTACTCTAACCTTAATAAATGGAGAGGGGGCCCACACCATGGCCTTGCCTAGGGCGAAGAATAATCAGGCTCTGCTAATCTGTATATTCCGTAATAGAGTGAAAGCCGCATGCAGTATGTAGCAGGGAGGGAGGGAGTCGTTCTTTTTATAATCTAGCAGTGTAGAGAGACAGGAATAGCTGCTTGCTCGATCAGACTACACTAAATTTAGACCAGCAGTGACGCCAACGTGCGTCTGAACGGCTTCAGAGACTTCCCTGCACACAGAACTGCTAACCTCAATAACATGAATGACACCAATCTCTCCGCACGTTGCAGAGCTCACAGAGGAGACCCCCTGGCAGCGAGAGACCGCTGACAGACACACACACTGAGAGGAGAGACTGATGGAAACACACATCAGTAGCACCGAGAACGGTAATTGGACATTCTATCTTTACAGGAAGTCCACAAATAAGGTCTTTATCATGACAGTCCTAGATAAGAAATAGAGAGTGAGAGAGCAATTGGAGAGGTAGCACTAAACCAAGTATAGGTATCAGAACATATAGATCCTTTATTGTTGTAATAATAAAAATTTAAATGTGTCATATAAACCACTATGGAAGGATTTAACGTTTTGTTAAATCTCTTTGCTAAACCATCAGTCTGGGGGTGATACACAGAGGTTCTTAACTGAGTAATTTGAAACAGGCGGCATTTCATAAGTTTCTGCATAAATCGATTACCCTGGTCATTCAGGATTTCCTTAGGCATTCCCAATCTGCTAATGGCATGTGCTAGTTCTCTAGCAATGGTCTTTGTTGACGTATTGAGCAATGGTACCGCTTCTGGGTTTCTGGTAGCGCCATCTATTACCACCAAAATATCTTGGTGGCACCGGGCAGCATTTATTAGCAGTCCAACCATGGGCCCGATTCAGTCCTGATGTGCGAATTTGCACAGCGGGCGTTTATTGAATGACTGCGTATGCACTGCAATGCGCAGGTGCATCACCAAACAGCGATAGGATGGTGCAAAAACTTAGACCGCAAGGCGTTCGCAAGGTGATTGACAGGAAGAGGATGTATGTGGGTGGTAACTGGTCATTTTAAGGGAGTGTCAGGAAAAACGCAGACGTTCACAAGTGTTTTCAGAGCGGGTGTGTGACATCAGTTACGGCTCCGATCAGCCTGTTTGTATCGCACTGTAGAAGTAAGTCTTGGGCTATGCACAGACTGCAAAAATCATTAGATGGTGAGTGGTTTGCGAACGGATTTGCAGCTTTCCGCTGTCTGGTGGAATTTTTGCACGGCGTACACATGCATTCGCACACTTGCACGGCAGGGTTTTCTGATCGCAGACCTCTGGGTGGAGACTATCTGATCGCAGACCTCTGCAAATTTGCAGCACAGCGATCAGGTCTGAATTAGGCCCCAAATCCATAGCTATTCTCTCAAACGGAACCTCAGTAATGGGTAACCGGACAAGCGGACTTTTAAAATGTGATCTTGGAGCGTGGTACTGACATTCAGGGCATGATGCACAATATTCAGATACCTCTTTATAGACCATGGGCCAGAAAAACCTCTGTAAAATTCTCTGATTTTTCTACCCCTAGGTGACCTGCAGTTATGTAACCATGAGTGCGATCTAACACCGTTCTTCTAATGTATATGCCTTGGGGACTACCAATTGTTCCACAATATCTTCCCCTTTCTTGGTCACCTTATACAAAAACTCCTGGCGTACTGCCATGTGAGGATATAACAATGTACTATCAGGGTCGACCGCGTTTCCGTCAATCACTTTTACATTCTCTCTAGCTTTTTCCAGAGTTGGGGCAATTAACTACTCTAAGGCAAAGATCACTTTTCTGACTTCAAGATCAGTCAATCGACTGATTCAACAACATTTCCTATTTCAGTAGGAGGTACATCATTCTGTGCCCAACTACTGCTCTCATCATACTCGGGCTCCCCAGTCATGCTTGAAAAAAGGAACATTTCAGACTTCGAAGACACAGCCACTGTATCAGTAACATTCTCAAGCGGTTGTGAGTTATTTACTTCTGTAACAAATCTGCTTCCCGCAGCTTCCAGATGTGGGCAAAATCTTAAATCTTTCCCCAATATAACATGATACATCAAGTCAGGAACCAAACCCACAGGGACTACAGCGGAACCACACTGCGTTTCTATGTTCACTTCCGCAGTAACGTAATACTGAGTATCCCTATGTATACAAGTTACATCCAAAGTTTTAAGATCCAGGTGGCTCAGCCACTTTCGCAGAATTGCAGGTAGGGACCGTAAATATCGATATATAATGACTCTTTCCACGATCTGTGGTCTTGTTTCTTTGTGGTAAGATGGACGAGGTCATGCATTTGAGAGTGGGGAGGATTTTCCATGTAATAATCCCACCGGTGAACTCGTTGTGCACAAACAAACACTGCGACTCCCAATCAAGTTAAGATTCTTGTTTCAATTTATCAGTCTTTGGCATCAGTCAGGCACAAGTTGAAAGGTGCCACAAGACTTGTCCACTGATCATTCGGCCAACTCCCTCTCTCAGCTGTTCTTACAAAAGTAGTTAGGCTTCAACATCACTCGGAGTCATCTTTTGCTGAAAATTATTTGCCCTTTATGGAGCGAGAGTTAGAATGTTGGTGGAAGTGTTCCCAGAGAGGGCTGTTAAATGCTGCACCACCACTTTGAAGGCCTCTCAGTGTTCTTAGGGCCTAATTCAGACCTGATTGTAGATGAGCGAAAAAAACGCACATCTACGATCAACACACAGCACACCAGTCCAGGATTTTTGTGCAATGTATTGGGGGTCATTCCGAGTTGATCGCACGCTGCCGATTTTCGCTGCGCTGCGATCAGGTCTCTACTGCGCATGCGTATGCACCGCAATGCGCACGCGCGTCGTACGGGTAAAATGCAGATCGTTGCTGAGTTATGGATTTAACGAAGAATCCATACTCACAGATGATCGCAAGAAGACCAAACTTTTGAAGACGCCATTTTTTGTTTTCTGTTCTTTTGAAAGTGTAAATGATGGAAATAAAATCAAACTTTTTTTTGACATGTTATAAGAATGTCTAATCTGTCATTTGATGCCTTTTGGAGATTTTTTCATCTTTCCTTGGCTTTTTTTTGCACATGAAAATGAATTTTTGCCTGGGGTGCCCAAACTTTCCATCCCCACTGTATATGTGTGTATGTGTATATATATATATATATATATATATATATATATATATATATATATAAGAGCTGTCTATGATCATGACTTATTGAAGAAAACAAAATAAATGAGTGCATTGTAGTTCTCATAAGTCAATGTGTGCAGGTGCATCAGTCTTATTAAAAATGGAAATGTCCACTGATTATGTTCTAGAGCACAGGTTCTCAAACTCGGTCCTCAGGACCCCACATGGTGCATGTTTTGCAGGTCTCCTCACAGAATCACAAGTGACATAATTAACTCCACCTGTGGACCTTTTAAAATGTGTCAGTAATTAATTAATACACCTGTGCACCTGCTGGGTTACCTGCAAAACATGCACTGTATGGGGTCCCGAGGACCGAGTTTGAGAACCACTGTTCTAGAGTATTCAACCTATTTTGTGCAAAGTAGAAAGAGCCCTCAATAAAAAGGGACATCAAACTCGATGCACTGAAACACCACTGGAACCCAAAAGAGCTACTTTTCTTAATTTTGTAAAATTGGGCAAAGAGGGTGGTTTGCGCATGCGCACGGCCATTGTGCATGTGCGATTGACAGCCGTCGGGGGGTGTCTTTGTGGCATTGGGGGCGGGGCATTCTGAACGGGGGCGGGCCGGGACAGTTTTTGCATGTGCAGTGTTTGTTCACTGGGAGAGAGGGCTAGGGGACATCCCAGCTGCAGACAGAGCACTGGGCATGCACCCACATTGGCGAAAGACATGCCCCTACCCACTAGGCCACGCCCCCTAATTGCACGCCTTCGGCGCGTGTCTGTGTCCCTCCTGCCAATTTTCTAAAGTTGGGAGGTATGCTACTGTTCTTTCCAAGTAAAAAGCAGGCTCATATATTGCTGTTCTCCCCTAGCGACGAGCATGTCTCCTGAGATGTTATGGCGCATTACACACAGTAAGATTTTGACCATGCGATTTCCCTTGAACTCCCGGGAGGCCACCACCAATTTTGACTATACAGTATTCACTTGCGATTTTGACTGTGCGATTTTGACTATGGGGGTCATTCCGAGTTGATTGCTAGCTGCATTCATTCGCTGTGCAGTGATGAGGCAAAAAAATCGTCCCTTATGCGTATGCGGCGTAATGCGCACACGCGAAGTACTATTACAACGAACAATGTAGTTTTGCACAGGGTCTAGCGAAGCTTTTCAGTCGCACTGCTGGCCGCAGAGTAACATGAAGTGGGCGTTTCTGGGTGTCAACTGACCGTTTTCACGGAGTGTTGGAAAAAACGCAGGCGTGCCAGGAAAAACGCAGGTGTGGCTGGGCGAACGCAGGGCGTGTTCGTGATGTCAAAACAGGAACTGAACAGTCTGAAGTGATCGCAAGCGCTGAGTAGGTTTAGAGCTACTCTAAAACTGCACAAAAAAACTTTGCTGCCGCTCTGCTATTCTTTCGTTCGCACTTCTGCTAAGCTAAAATACACTCCCAGTGGGAGGCGGCATAGCGTTTACACGGCTGCTAAAAACAGCTAGCGAGCGATCAACTCGGAATGACCCCCTATATACAATTTTGACTATGCTAGAAACTAGATTGTACACAATATAGTCAAAATTGCCTTGCCTGCACAGTCTATTTTTTATTGCGATACTGACTCGGCGGGAGCGCGCATCGGTATCGCAAGCTGTGCACACACGGTGCGATATGTGCTAACTTTTCTTACAATTTGTACTATATAGTGAAAATCGTCAGAAAACATGGCACCGCGTGTATGCACCTTTAGCCTGTGCACTATTTCCCAGCTTGGAAGACGGTAGACATGAGTACCCCGTTACATGCAGATTTCTGCCTCCTGACGTTTGTTCCTCTGTTTGTAAAGCTGCACCCACTTTCCGGCAGGCCATATTCCTTTTGTGCTTCAAGAACCTGGTTGGCTGGGAGGTATGAGGAGCTGGTGCCATTGCTGTATCCTGGAGGGGAAACGCTCTACATCTATAGTGTGGGCCTGTAGTGCACAGGCCTCTGTCCATAAGCTATAGAATGAGAGAACATTATTTCTGTAAGTGTGAACGGTTTATATTGGTATCCGGACTCCAGATCGACAGCAAAAAGGTCGACAAACCTTAGGTCGACGCAAATTGGTCGACAAACCTTAGGTCGACATGGACAAAATGTCGACAGGAACAAGGTCGACATGGAAAAAGGTCGACATGATTTTTTCACGATTTTTTTCTTTTTTGGAACCTTTTCATACTTAACGATCCACGTGGACTACGATTGGAACGGTTATCTGTGCCGAGCGAAGCGGTAGCGGAGCGAAGGCACCATGCCCGAAGCATGGCGAGCGAAGCGAGCCATGCGAGGGGACACGGTGCACTAATTGGGGTTCCTGGTCACTCTACGAAGAAAACGACACCCAAAAAAAAAAAAAAACTCATGTCGACCTTTTTCCATGTTGACCTTGTTCCTGTCGACCTTTTGTCCATGTCGTCCTTGTGTCCATGTCGACCTAAGGTGTGTCGACCAATTGGCGTCGACCCTGAGTCCCAGACCCGTTATATTACACGGCTCCGTTTCCGGTGTAATTGTGTCTGCTCCTATGTTTCCCCATTGATGTTTTTATGAATGGTCGTCACTGTGTGATGCTCTATTCATGGATCTCCATGACAATGCACAAGGAAGCAGCGGCCCCTACAGGCAATAATTGGAATGACTCCCAGTAAACTGAAGTTACTAGGATACTAAGGCTGGCAGGAAGTATAGGAACATACAAAGATAATCCTTCAGCATTCCAGACAATGCAATTTATACTGAGCCAATCTCATAGTTATCTACTGTCCCAGGATGTGCAGGAGACTACCTGATCAGGCTTCAAGGCTCCAGGGAGAGCAAGTGAAGCAATGTCTGTAGCTGAGATCTCTGCATTTTATTATCATGTAGGATGCAAGTCTCTGTCACTGGCCCATTGTAGAGTGCTATGGGAATTAGTTATTTCTTATCTAGTTTATCCCCTCCCTTACATGCATTGTGATGGATCTATAAATTAATTGAGCAACTTCCATTCTGTGCATCACTGTTCTGTGAGGCATGGATGGAATTAATAGTCAGAGGTTATGCTTATCCTTGTAGTGCCATATTGGAGGATCCTGGGGTGCCTCCAGGTAAGTTAGCGCTTAATTTAGAAATACATAAATGTATGACCCAAAATTGTGTTATCATACAGCGTAAAACCCCCAGAGCAGAGACGTCTTGCTGGCTGGTGGCTTACCATATATTTGCAAATATATGTTAACTGAGAAATCTGAATTTGAATATTATGTAGGAGTCAAGCAGTGTGCTTGGGCATTTGTTTTCTCTCCCCCAGAACAAGCAATGCTCTCAGAGGGGCACTTACCTTCCTATAAGGTGAGAGGGACAGTGACATTATTAAGCAGGTCATGTATTCACTGACTATGCAGGGCTGTAATGATGAAATGAGCATAATCGTATGCTACGCTCGCCTATTTAATGTCAAGTTAAGTTCACCTCTTTCTAGGGGCGTTTCACAGAGGTGGGGGCCCATGTGTACCTCCGGGTGAGCCCCCTCCTCTGCACGGCGCAGTAGTCTCCGGCACTTGCCGGAGTCTACTACGCATGCGCAGGTCTACGGAAACATGGCGCTCGCCATGTTCTGGAGACCAATTTAACTACTGCGCATGCATGGTGGCCATTTTGGCTGTGATTTTCGACGCGATTGCAGCGCCCAACGCTGGACTCCAGAAAGGTAAGTATTCAAATATGAGTGCAGTGTGAGCGGTGTAGTCCCCCATGGGCCCGTGTGCACCGCATGCGTTACACCCATTATAGAAACACCAGTGACACTTTCTTCATACCTCTCCTGTGCAAAAATGAGGCATGAGGTGTGGGCAGTAACTCACCATTTCACAATCATATTCATCAGGCCTAGGATTTACAGAGAACAGGAGAGCAAAAGGCAAACAGGCTGAGGGAGAATCCCAGGTAAGTGCCCGGAGAGTGGGTAATAATGGGAGAATCCCAGGTAAGTGCCCGGAGAGTGGGTAATAATGGGAGAATCTCAGGTAAGTGCCCGGAGTGTGGGTAATAATGGGAGAATCCCAGGTAAGTGCCCAGAGTGTTAGTAATAATGGGAGAATCCCAGGTAAGTGCCCAGAGTGTTAGTAATAATGGGAGAATCCCAGGTAAGTGTCCAGAGTGTGGGCAATAATGGGAGAATCCTAGGTAAGTGCCCGGAGTGTTGGTAATAATGGGAGAATCCCAGGTAAGTGCCCAGAGTGTTAGTAATAATGGGAGAATCCCAGGTAAGTGCCCAGAGTGTGGGTAATAATGGTAGAATCCTAGGTAAGTACCCAGAGTGTTAGTAATAATGGGAGAATCCCAGGTAAGTGCCTGGAGTGTGGGTAATAATGGGAGAATCTCAGGTAAGTGCCTGGAGTGTGGGTAATAATGGTAGAATCCCAGGTAAGTGCCTGGAGTGTGGGTAATAATGGTAGAATCCCAGGTAAGTGCCTGGAGTGTCGGTAATAATGGTAGAATCCCAAGTAAGTGCCTGGAGTGTGGGTAATAATTTGAGAATCCCAGGTAAGTGCCTGGAGTGAGGGTAATAATGGGAGAATCCCAGGTAAGTGCCTGGAGTGAGGGTAATAATGGCAGAATCCCAGGTAAGTGCCTGGAGTGAGGGTAATAATGGGAGAATCCGAGGTAAGTGCCCGGAGTGTGGGTAATAATGGGAGAATCCGAGGTAAGTGCCTGGAGTGTGGGTAATAATGGGAGAATCCGAGGTAAGTGCCCGGAGTGTGGGTAATAATGGGAGAATCCGAGGTAAGTGCCTGGAGTGTGGGTAACAATGGAAGAATCCCCGGTTTGTGCCCAGAGTATGGGTAATAATGTTTCCTGCAGATTGCCAGCTGAGTAAGCATGGTCATACTAAGGCTGGCATAGTCGGGCGCCTTGCGAGGCCAGGTAGTATGCATCCAGAAACGCAGACCCTGGCCTTGCCGCTCCCGGAAAACAGGGCGACGCCCCCATTTCAGGAAACGTCTGTCCCAGCACCGCCCCACCTAACGCCACTGCTTGAGGCAGAGGCAGAAGGGGGACTGCCTGCATCACTCAGGACCCGCTCTGCACATGCGCAGAATCGGGCCTGGAATCTGCATGGGCATTTGTATCAGCGTGTCCTGCTGCATCAGGCCCATAGAGTGTTGGTGGTGCAACTACGAATCAAATGGGATCAGTTTTGTACAAATAATTTTTTGCGAGAGCATAAAAGTAGACGATCATGTCCCTCACGCAAGCGTCTACTTTTTTTGCTCCTGCAATAATTATTTGTGCAATAATAAAGGGAGACGCCCTGGTATGTGCCCAGGAGTGTGGTTAATAAAGGGTGTAGTCCAGGTAAGTGCCCAGGGTGTGGGTAATAAACATAAAAACCCAGGTAGGTGCATTAGGTGTGGGTAATAACTGACCGGGACTGCAATCCATAGAGGCGCACCTGGAATTGGTGTGTGACTATGCCCCCTGTAGAATGCCATTAAGGCGGCATGACCGCATGCCACGTCCCCATTTCATGTCATGCTAGGGACAAGCCCAGCACTCCGGCAGATGCGCCTGTACCCAAGGTAAGGGTGAGCGTACAGGATCAAAGTCACTAGGCAGACTTGGAGACAAAAGATAAGTAACCCAGGTGGATATTGCTAATGAAGAACAAGAGGAAAGAGTGCCTTGACCAAGAGAGCTTACAATCGAAGGATAGGAATGAACAGTTAGAGCAGGCATGTCCAAACTGCGGCCCTCCAGCTGTTGAGAAACTACACATCCCAGCATGCCCTGACACAGCTTTAGCATTCTCTGTCAGCAAAACTGTGTCAGGGCATGCTGGTATATGTAGTTTCACAACAGCTGGAGGGCCGCAGTTTGGACATGCCTGAGTTAGAGGCTGATCTGTGAAGAATGGCAAGTCAAAGATGGAGAGGTAAGTAGAGATTAGGAGGAGGGCTGTTAGGCTTTAACTTATGTTTTACAATTACTCAAGTGACGGATGGGCGTGTTTTCCCCTTGTCTATATACAGTGCCGTTTTTTTGCGGTGGGCAAGGGGTGCCCACCGCAGCACTTTGTGGCTCCATTGTGCTCCCCCTCCTCCCACTTCCCTAGTACTCCGCTCAGGGGGCGGAGTTTTCTGGAATAACGTGGTTGCGATGTGATGTCACAACACAACCGCGCCATTCCGCAAAACTCTGCCCCCCCCCCACCAAGCAGAGTACTAGGGGGGAGAGGGAGCGGGATATGTCTGTTGGTGGGCTGGCACCCGCCAGCGAACATATTACCCTTGGCAACGAGCACTATCCTTGGCAACGAGCATAGATCCCAGAGCATGAAACCCCTGGCAACGAGCATGACACCCAGCACATGAAACCCCTGACAACGAGCATGACACGTGGAGCATGAAAACCCCCGGCAACGAGCGCGACACCCAGAGCATAAAACCCCTGGCAACGAGCATGACACCCAGCACATTAAACCCCTGACAACGAGCATGACAACTGGAGCATGAAAACCCCCGGCAACGAGCGCGACTCCCAGAGCATAAAACCCCTGGCAACGAGCATGACACCCAGCACATGAAACCCCTGACAACGAGCATGAAACCTGGAGCATGAAAACCCCCGGCAACGAGTGCGACACCCAGTGCATGATACCCCTGGCAACGAGCATGACACGCAGTGCATTCTATTGAGTCCACGCTCCTCGCTAGGAGCGTGCACAAAATAACACTGAGAGCCAACTTGTCTAGAATCAGCCATGTTTATATACAAAGGTAGAGGCTGCTCCGCTGAATTTTGTCCTGGTACCACTGATTCTGGGGTTTGGGATCTGATATCTAGGTCTCCCACTCGGAAAAGAGTGGTTTCCTGAGTTTGGACTCCAAGGTCTGGCTCCACCGTCAATCTGAGTTCAGCTCTAGGAAGTCTGGAGCTAGATGTCTGGGGAACAGACCAGTATTGTCAGCAGGCGGGACTCTCTGAACCTGCCTAGTTCAACAGAACCTGGGCGTCCGTACAGAAAGACCCTCTAATGTTCTACGAAGCCAGGCATTGGTTCTAGAGGAGCAGCACAACTCCACCGGCCCCTTCCACAAACATTGCTCTTATGAGTTACATCCAAACCCTGCCACACCTGCTGGTGCAGTTCCCCATATTAGACATTAGAGGGCGGTAATCTTGCATCACAGAGACCACAGACCCCAGCTGACCACCAGGTGGGAACTCTTTCATTATACAAACATTTTTGCTTCTACACATCTGCATTAACTTGTTTATATATTTCTGGACACATAAAAATAAATACCACAAAAATTCCTGGGAGCATGTAGCAGCACGGGGCCCTAGAACCATGTTATATTACATGTGCGGCTAGTGCCATATCAAGCTTAAACAGCTGCAGGCTGGATATTAGCGCTATAATGGGTCTTGGTAAATGATCAGTCACAGGACGCTGCAAAACAGGCGACCTGCACTGGTTTCTGCTCTGGAAAATTGTATTCATTGTTAGGAAACACAGTCGGTGGTCTGGATGTTATAACTATTGGTGGTGTTGTAGGACAGGCCTGGCCAACCTGTGGCTCTACAGCTGTTGTGGAACTACAATCCCAGCATGCCCTGCCACAGTTTTAGCATTTCCTCATAACAAACCCGTGGCAGGGCATGCTGGGATTTGTGGTTTCACAGCAGCTGGAGATCCACAGGTTGGCCAGGCCTGTTGTAGGATAATGATGTATGTTATATTATATTGCTGCGTACTCTATTAAGTCATGGATTGGATATTACAGATGGAGGTAGATTTACTTACGCTTCCTTAACAGACAAGCGGAGATGTTTGCTCCTAGCAACCAATCAGAACAGCTTATCATTTTCTAGAACGTACCAGTGAAATGATACCTGGAACCTGATCGGTTGCTATGGCCAGCTTTAGTAAATTTACCCCATGGTCTGGATGAGTGGTCTAATCAGTTTGGGCATAGGGATATAGATTTTATTATTGACGTCAATTCCGGGACCAAAAAGACTGAAGTGATCGCAGCGGCTGAGTAAGTCCAGAGTTACTCAGAAACAGCAAAAAGCTTTATCATCCCGCTCGGCTGCACACGCGTTCGCACACTTGCAAAGCGAAAATACACTCCCCCGTGGGCGGCGACTATGCGTTTGCACGGCTGCTAAAAGTAGCTAGCGAGCGATCAACTCTGAATGACCCCTATGTGCACTGCAGGGGTGGGGCAGAAATAACATGTGCAGAGAGAGTTTGATTTGGGTGGGTGGGTGGTCTTCAGTATGCAGAATTTCGGGATCCTGGCGCACAGTATACCGGCGCCGGAATCCCGACACCCGGCATACCGACAGCTATTCTCCCTCGTGGGGGTCCACAACACCCCTGGAGGGAGAATAAAATAGTGTGGCGCGCGTAGCGCGCCACCGCGCCTGCAGCGTGGCGAGCACAGCGAGCCCACAAGGGGCTCCTTTGCGCTCGCCCCGCTGTCAGTATGCTGGCGGTCGGGCTCCCGGCGCTGGTATGCTGGTCGCCGGGAGCCCGAGCGCCGGCATACCGTACTACACCCGGGTGGGTTATATTGTTTCTGTGCAGGGTAAATACTGGCTGCTTTATTCTTACACTGCAATTTATATTTCAGTTTGAACACCCCCCACCCAAATCTAACTCTCTCTGCACATGTTACATCTTCCCCCCTGCAGTCCACATGGTTTCGCCCAACTGCTAACAAATTTGCTGCTGCGATCAACTCTGAATTAGGCCCAAGTTACGTGGCTACTTCATAAAGAGCTGATTCCACTTTCTGATTGTATTAATGTTTTTTTTTTTTTTCTGTTTGTTCCACAATCACTGAGAGATCTGCTGGTCATACTGGGAGATAGAATACTTCTGATTGTTCTCATTGTGACGACGTTAGAGCCCACTGGTGACACTGAAGGTATGGTACGTATGCCCCTGTTTACAGCACTTTCAGCAGCCTTCTCCCTTTGTTCTGTCCTGTGTGGGTGACATGTGACGCTGTTCAGCGCCGGCTGGCATAAGCTGAGCTTCTGTCCACTGACTGACATGCCTGTCTTCCTGGAAATACCATGACAGTGTGGGGCCTGCTTGTCACTTGGTAATGCCTCCTACACGTAACTTCAGGGTCACAGGAGGCGGATGACGAAATCCGGTAGTGCTGAACAAAGATAATATGTAGTAGAGTGATTACATCACCCTTCTCCTTGTGTATCGCCAATGTAAAACGAATTATCAAATCCTGGAAAGTGAAACGGGATAAAATATGTGCGAGCAATGAATTGCTCTGGATCATCATTCTGCATCTGGTGGGGGCTGTTTTCCACTCCCGAGCACCACAATGAGCAGCTAATTCTCCTGAAGCGCACTTATCTGCCGCAAGGTGGGCAGGGACAGGACTTATGTGATGAAGCCCCGCCCAACTCCGTAAACACTGAGCAAGTGGCTTGATGCAATCTATCATTGCGTTCTCTCTAGAGATGAGCGGATTCGGTTTTACTCGGTTCTCAAAATGGCATCCTATTGGCTATCCAAAACACGTGACATCCGTGAGCCAATAAGATGCCGTTTTGAGAATCGAGTAAATCCGAGTAAAACCGAATCCGCTCATCTCTAGTTCTCTCCCAACATATCTGGGAGACTTCTGGATTCTTACTAGAATCTTGTGTCACCCCTGTCTGTGTTCCCCTCCCCTTTAGAATGTAAGCTCTCCCGAGCAGGGCCCTCTTCCCTCATGTGCCTTTACGTCTCTGACTTAACCTATCTTCTTTTCAATACTTCCTCCGACGGCACCAAATCCCCCGGTTTTCTGCCGTCCTGATACTTATTTCAGTGCTGTTTACTGACGCAGCCATGTTTATTTACCCTGTACTTGTCCTATATTGTATTGAGCTGTAAGTCTCTGTCTTCATGTTTTGCTTATTTGTTCACTCTGTAATTGGGCGCTGCAGATCCCATGTGGCACCATATAAATAAATGATAATAATAATGATAATAGACTTGCCGAGAGCGCAGTCAAAGTTCCCAGATAAGGTCCCGGAAAGGCGGGAAAGTACCTGGAGGATGGAAATTGCCTTGCCAGCTTGATGTGACATTAATAATAATATAATCGTGGCCTGCCTCCATGACACAATGCCGCGATTTGCTGCACTGTGTAGCAAGGGGCGGGGCCATGATGCACAATTCACAGCAACAGTGGGGGCGGGATTTACTAAAGGGAAAATGCGGTAAAACCCCTGTTTTACCGCATTTTCATATGTACTAACTCCCGATCACCGCATTTTCGCACCATAGGGTATCGCCATCTTTTTATGGCGATACCCTATAGAAGTCTATGGGATTCTTACCGCCGCCGCCGCCGGATCCCGCCGCCCCACACTGCTCACAACGCCCCCCCCCCCTTCCCCCCGGCATTCCTGAGCCGCTGCTGGTGCAACCCCCCTCTCCATCCGGCTGCAATGGGGAGGAGGAGGAGCCCGGGGACTCCCTGAACACGTCACCTCCCGAGTATGGGAGGTGATGGAGACCCCGCCGACCCTCACTGACCCTGGAAGACATCATCGCTGGGGGCCTCCTATACCGCATTGCGATACTAATCGCATATGTTAGTACATATGCGATTAGTATCGCTGCGGTAGGCGGCGAGAGGTGGCGATGTCTTATAGTACATCCCGCCCTGGGTGTGATTCGGGGGGGGGGGGGGGGGGGAATAGGTTGTTTGATTACTTTCCTGGGATCTGGGAAAATCTCCTCAAAATGGAGTGACTCCCGGAAATCCAAGAGAGTAGGCAAGTTTGCACGAATGGAGGTGTGGCCAAATTACATCATACTTGTCCCTCCCCACAGACGCGCTAAAGTACAACTAGTACGAAAAGTCCTTCCATAGTGAGCGCTTTCTCTGGTGCCAGAGAGGAACATCACTTAATGTACAGTAGATCAGTATATAACAAATTATCTTTTCCATGTAAAGTGTTTAACATCAGTTATGTCGTCATATTTCTTGGCACACAGGTAGACTTGCTTAGCACACATTCATTGCACTGAGACTTTCTGTCCTCCCTGTATTCTTTCCATTCTGCCCATTTCATTTTGAAAAACAAAAATTTAGAGAGTTTCCCGGTTTCTGGAGCGTCGGAAAGTATGCGTTAATTAGTTACAAGCCCGTCAAAATGATGGAACAACATAACAGTAATGTCAGCGCTGGTGGCTGTGCTCGCCCAAACGGAGCAACTCTTCAATTGCTCCGTTGGGCGCCATCTAGTGGCCATTGGCATGCAAAACACTTGAATTCCCCCCATGGAGGTGAGGAGCAGCATTAGCCTTTTATTATATAGGATGGGCTATAGCTTCCAACTTTTCATATAGTCACTGATCCAATATGAAGTAAGGAACAATGCCTGTGACCTGGGGAGTCTGGAAGAGCTCACTGGAATCTGGGAGGTATATTTACTAAAGTGTGGGTTTCTAGAAGTTGAGATGTTTCCCATAGCAACCAGATTCTAATATCTTCTAGAAGGTGCTAGATAAATGATAAGTCTAATCTGATTGGTTGCTATGGGTAACATCTCCACTTCTAGTCTAGCAGGCATTCCAGATAAAAAAACAGCTAGACATTACAGAAAACTGGTGAAATGGAAAAACATGGTGTTCTCCACAGTAAAGGGCCCCATGCACTAACGCGACATGTCCGACCCTCATGTCGCAGGCGATCATCCCGGCAGCCTCCCAGGCGGCAGGATTGCATAAGATACATCATATGCGGTACTTTTGCATACAATGGGGTAGATGTATTTACCTGTAGAAGGCATAAGGAAGCGATAAAGCAGTGTTAAGTGCAAGGTGAAAATGCACCAGCCAATCAGCTCCTAACTATTAATTTACTTATGGGAGCTGATTGGCTGGTGCGTGTATCACCTTGCATTTATCACTGGTTTATCACTTCCTTATGCCTTCTCCAGGTTAATCCATCTGCCCCAATGTATCTTATGCGATCCCAGCCATGTCTGCGGAGCCAGACATGATCGTTTGTGCAGCACATTCAATCTAGGGGATCCGATGCTCACGGGAACGCGCATCGGATCGGAAACACCTCCAAAATGCCCAATTTCACGCGATATATCTGCCCAAATACCCGAAATCGGATAAATTGTGCATTATCGTTCTAATCTATGGGGCCCTTAACTTTTCAGACGTTTGCTATCGTGTTCTAAGCTGCTCCATACAAATGACAACTGGAATATGATCGGTTGCTATGGGTTACAGCAGGTTTCCACCTGTAAACCAGCTACAAAAATGTCCTCTACGGCTTCTTGGTCTCCAAGCAAATGGCGGTCGCGGCGACTTCCGGTGCTGTAAGCGTCTCACGTGACAAGCGGCAGCCAGTCAGCGGCGTCCACATCAGGGTAGGGCGGAAGTGCGGGGTGGGAGACTGTCTCTGCGCCGGGCTCTCTCCGCATATTGCTCCCCATGGCTCAGCTGCTGCTGTTGCCGGCGCTCCTGCTGCTGCTCTGCGGCTCCGTGCGGCCCATCTCCTTCCAGCTGCCACCCAACAGCCGCAAGTGTCTGCGGGAGGAGATCCACAAAGACGTGCTGGTGACCGGCGAGTATGAGGTCTCCGAGGCTCACGGGCAGGGCCAGGTCCGCTTGAAGGTGAGAGACCTAGGGATGGTCCTGTGACAGTGAGGTCTAGGCCTCTGTGGTTCTAGGCGGTTGGGGTCTGGTGCTGCAGTGATGGGGCATCTTGGTCCTGCTATAGGGAAGGCAGGCCCTTCTTCTCCGTTAGTAATGGGACTGTAGCTCGGGCCGGCGGGGGTATGGCCCACCTTGGAGTGTCAGTGGGTATGGTAGACCGGGTGCCTGAAGGTGTAGGTAGAGGAGCGTGGCCCTCCTAGGGTGTCACTGGGTATAGTAGGACGGGGTCTGTGGGTGTAGGTAGATTAGCTTGGTCTTCTTGGTGCTGTCACTGAGGTCTGTGGTTGTAGGTAGAGGAGCTTGGTCTTCTTGGTGCTGTCACTGAGTATGGTAGGATGGGGTCTGTGGGTGTAGGTAGAGGAGCTTGGTCTTCTTGGTGCTGTCACTGGGTATG
This sequence comes from Pseudophryne corroboree, assembly GCF_028390025.1. Classification (NCBI taxonomy): domain Eukaryota; kingdom Metazoa; phylum Chordata; class Amphibia; order Anura; family Myobatrachidae; genus Pseudophryne; species Pseudophryne corroboree. The sequence continues at coordinate 159,566,552 of NC_086455.1, read as the reverse complement.
ATAGGATGGGGTCTGTGGGTGTAGGTAGAGATGCTTGGCCCTCCCAGGGTGTTACTGGGTATGGTAGCCTGGGGGTGTAGGTAGAGGAGCTTGGCCATCCTGGTGGTGTCACTGAGTATGGTAGCCTGGAGTCCTAGGAGTGTTGGTACAGGAGCTCGGTCTTCTTGGTGGTGTCACTGGGTATGGTAGGCCGGGGCATAAGGGTGTAGATAGAGGAGCTTGGACCTCCTGAAGTATCACTGGGTATGGTAGCCTGGGGGTGTAGGTAGAGGAGCTTGGCCCTCCTAGGGTGTTACTGGGTATGGTAGACTGGAGTCCTAGGAGTGTTGTTAGAAGAGCTTGGCCTTCTTGGTAGTATTGCTGAGTATGGTAGAAGGTGCAGGGAAGCTTGTGAATGAGTTATAGACCACCTGAGGGGAATGGTCTAATGGGGTTACAAATGTTATGGTTGATCAGGCACTGCTTCAACTACCTTAATGAGACCACCTCTCTGCAGTATAATATATTTACTAATAAGTAGTATTTTGAAAATGCATGAAAGATTTGAATGCAGTCTGGCCCAGGAGCATTGTGCATCATTGTGTGGTGTGGACTAAGTCAGGGTTTACAGGCAAATGATTGGCTTACTTAGTGGTTGAGTGACCCCAGGCCCAGGGTTGTGGTATAAATATGTATATTTCTGTTGAGTGAGATGTAATGGGTGATCGGAGTGACCTCCTGCAGGCCAGTTGCTGTGTATGCTGTTAGGTGGCCATAGAGTTTCACAAAGTGTTTCTGAAGCATTTCCTATCTTACCACAGTCTCTGTACATAGGTGTTAATGAAAAGTGTAACCAAACATCACCGTAAGGGGCCCACTTACCAATGGGTTGTAGCTGTTTAAAACGTGTTGCATATGATAAATGGTGCTCCAGCCAATCAGCTCCAAACTGTCATGTTTCAAACACATGAAAGTTAGGAGCTGATTGGCTGGAGCACCACTTATCATACATAAAGGGTTTGAAATAGCTGAAAGCCGTTGATAAATGGGCCCCTAAGTACAGCCACATCACTGTGAGTTGCCTGAGCTCTGACCAGCAGCTACTACAACATAAGCACTTTCCTCCCGGGAGTGTGGGAACTCTACCGGCTGTCTGTCCCTACGTTCTGTCGCTGGTGGCACAGCTGTTCCTATGTCTGGAATTCCCAAATGCTGCTCATGGTGTGTCCTCAGAGGTTACTGACACACACTATCCGGCAGTAGCAAAAACCTGTAGTACTGATCTGGTGTGTGTATATATAATTATTATTATTTTATTTTTTTTGTTCTATTTGAAAATACACAGAATAAGCAAAGCAATGATAATGTTTCTTTAAATTTAGCATTACTGTAAATAAATGTCTATTTAGGATCGACTAATACCCCTTTCACACTGCACAAATAACCCGGTATCGCCCCCGTATATTGCCGCATTGCTGTGCGGTGTAAAAAGCGGCCATGACGAATTCCTGGGTCGCCTGACCTGGTAATTCAACCCGGGAATAAAGCAGTGTTATTCCCGGGTTAAATACCAGGTCAGGTGCAGTGTGAACGGATTGCCAGGATCGGTCACTGCATAGGGAGAAGCGGCGCAGAGATGATCTCATCTCTCAGCGCCCCACCCCTGATGTCTGCTCCGCCCCCACCCGCGATTGCTACCTGACACGGCATATTGCCGGGTCGATAAGCAACATGAAAGGGCCCAATTCCCGGGTGCGACCTGGCATTGTAATCTGAAAGGAGTGTAATTAATATAAGAAACAACTTTGAATGTCATTTGCTGGGAGAGGGGGAAAAAAAAAGCAAAAAACGCAGAAAGGAAAAAGCAAGAGTAGGGGGTATTGCTACATCATGGTTTAGACCAGTGGTTCCCAACTGCGGTCCTCAAGAACCCCCCCAACAGTTCATGTTTTCCAGGTCTTCTCACAGAATCACAAGTGAAATAATAGCTTCACCTGTGGATCTTTTTAAAATGTCAGTGAGTAATGAGTGCACCTGCCGAGTGTTTTGGAAAACATGAACTGTTTGGCGTCCTCAAGTTTTGGAACCGCTGGTTTAGAGTCACAAAGTTGAGTGAATGTTACCCGGTGTGTAATGGTGGCTCGGAGTGTTCAGTCCGTGATGACCAGATTTTAATAAAGCAGTCAGTAATTTCTTGTAGAGCAGTTGTGATGTGTACCATGCGGGAAACCAACCAGATGGTGTTGACGGTAGCTGATGGATGGGGTGAAGTAGGGTCTTTCCAGTGGAGAGCGTATTGACATTTTTCGGATATGCTCAATAAGGTTTGACGTTTATTAAGGCCCCTGTGGAATAGGACAGGGCAGAAGAGTCAAGTGAGGAAACTGGGATGTCTACAGGCAGAATAAGGACATTTTAGCTAGTTCCAATTTGGGGGGACTCCAACAGTGTTGGAAGGCCTAACCGAGAGATTGGTGAAACTTTTTTTATATTTTTGATGCTGACTTGGATATACCCCTGCTGCACACACCTGGGCCTGTTTGGTCCTGGAGATGTAGCTTGTTTGCCTGGAGTGTCTCTAGTTATCCTGCGTGGTGTACAGATTTCAGTTCCATGTAGTCCCATATCCCATCTTACGTGGTTGTTTTTCCTTGCCTGCTGGCTATGAGGCTCCCTGATGTGACTGAGCTGGCCACTGTGTGTGCTTCACTTTTGCCCGCCAGTGACGGGATTGGTTCTGATTTTTATTCTACCCTGACAAACGGGCTGACCCACCTGTACATCTGCTTTGTAGATCACCGACTCGGCTGGCCACATCCTCTACTCCAAGGAAGATGCATCTAAGGGGAAATTCGCCTTTACCACGGAGGAGTACGACATGTTTGAAGTTTGCTTTGAAAGCAAGCATCCCGCAGGTTGGTGGCTCGTTGTCGGGTAGCTGATGGTAGGTGAGCACTCAGAGAGCCCCGGTGTAAGCTTCTGACCCTTCCTGTGTTCCCAGGTGCTGGCCGTGTGCCGGACCAGATGGTGGTTCTAAACATGAAACATGGCGTGGAGGCCAAGAATTACGAGGAGGTGAGTTGTGTCGTGTCACTGTAACAATATAACAAGTCCTTATACCTCTGTGATCAGTACAGCTGAGCTTTTATTGTCCTAGCTGGTCACAAATACAACCGTTCATAAAACATGTGCTTCAGTCATTTTGGAGCTTTTACAGATGGTATTACATATTCCCTATGATGCAGCTGCCCCCTGCGATTGATTTGGAGGGAAGTGTGACCGGACGCTGGCTCTCATTGGCTACGCCCAGCAATCACAGATTGGGTTTGGGTCACAAGGAACCTGCCCAATAGGGGATTCCCTCTTACTGCGCAGTGGGTGGGTATTTTGCTGCTACCACCAGGCTCCTACCACCGGCACCTGGAACTGCTGCCACGCCTCCTGGTTGGTGTTGGCTGAACCCCACCGGTCACTGGCCAGGCACCTGCTTTAGTAGCTGGCAGAAGGTGGCGCTTGGAGACGCCAGGCTCCTTCCAGGTAGGCGGAGAATGGGACTGCGCTTGTCGCATTTCTGTTGGTCACAAGAAGGCAGCCGTCGTCTTGAAGGCTAAGATGTTTATTTGGTCAAATGGCCTTAAAGAAGAGGGCAAGCATACAAAACATTACAGCCCCCCCCCCCCCCCCTCTCCTCCATGTCCTCTCTAATCAATCAGGCTATCTCACAAAATATAAATACATTTCAGATTACATTTCAAAAGAGTTAAATCACTAAATAAATTATTTGTCCTGCTTTCCCTCCTTGTACACACATACAACTCAGAACAGTTTGCATTCCTAAAACAGTCTGATTTAACATAGTCTTTTAGTGTTCACTCTAGGAGTGAAAAGGGGCAGGGCGCCGGACTCCGGGGGCAAATTTGCGCACGCGGCGAAGCCGTGCGCCCGAAACGGGGCAGCGGCCACGCAAATTAGGGGGCGTGGCCACGCCTACGTCATTTTAGGGGGCGGTTCGGCCCACAGACGCTACCATAGAGAGCGTCTGTGGCCGGCGACGTCCCTGTTGGGGGCGTGCCCAGCACCTCCGTCGGTGCTGGGCTTCCCCCAGCTCTCTCCCAATGCGTAAATGGATGCCATGCGCATGGCATCTATACACGCCGGGAGAGCAGGAAGCGGGCAGCTGTTCTAGCAGGGCGCCGCAAAAGGGACGGGGCGGGTTTTGCCTGCTAAAAAACGGGCAGGGCGCGGCGCCCTGCTAAAACACCCTAGAGTGAACACTAGTCTTTCTCATGTAAAAATGTGATTTTCATATTTGTATATAAAACCAGTTTCGCTTAATAAGAATCCTTACAACTTCATAGGAACAACATGAAATTCTGAAACCCAACAATACTATTTATTCTCCTATGTGTCTCTGAGGCACAAAATATTCCCTTGGACTGCATCTCAAAGAAATTGCTTGTCCAGGGACACCCTTGCTTGTGACATGCTCATTAATATAGGAATTCCTTGGTAAGAATGTCCCAAGGCAATTTGTTCCCAAATGTCAAAGCCTTAAAAAAACAATATACCTTAAACAGAAGTGCAGTGTTCTGCGTTCCCATAATTCTCTAACAGTGCACTGAATATAACCTGTTAAACACATTATTAAGTATACATTTAGTCATTTACGGCCATTCGTCTATTAAAAATAATGGCGAATGCGCCACAAGTTTAATCTGTGTGCCCGGCCTCTGGCCACAGGAAGGTTTTGGCAGTGACCGTTTGGTACTTGCTGCAAAGTAAAGGGGAATGTGTTTCCCATAGAACACCCTGATTTTAGCTCCGCTGCTTTTCTAAGCCACATCACCTGATAGATGGAAAATAGGGGACATCTCTAGGTAATGCGGCTATGTTTATGTGAATGACCTTACGCGGTCCAGTATACAATGACATGAACGATCCCTTGGCTTGTCTACTTGCAATGCAGACAGGCTTCCTCCCTTTTGGATACAGATGAGTAATGCTCGACGGCTAGCGTTATATAATTTGGGTGTCTGCTTTTTCTTATTAGATCGCTAAAGTGGAGAAGTTGAAGCCGCTGGAAGTGGAACTGCGTCGTCTGGAAGATCTGTCCGAATCAATAGTCAACGACTTTGCCTACATGAAGAAGAGGGAAGAGGAAATGAGAGATACAAATGGTGAGACCCTTTTTGTTTCATGACCTCTTCCTTTTTTTTTTACCTGTCTCTTCCCAGTGAGTGTACGTGAGGTTGTCTGACTCCTCGTCTCTTGCAGAGTCCACCAATGTGCGTGTGCTGTACTTCAGTATATTCTCCATGTGTTGCCTGATGGGACTGGCCACGTGGCAAGTCTTCTATCTCCGACGCTTTTTCAAGGCAAAGAAACTGATTGAATGAACTCATGACTTCAGTCATCCTTACAGCGCCCCGTCCCTCCATCCCCCTGGGTGTCACTGTCCGCCGCAGAACGGCCTGCAGATTTGTAGCGAATGCCTCTCACCCCTTTATCTCCAGTCTCATGTCCGTTCTGATGCACTACGACTCTTACAGGGTGTCGCGTCATGGGGCCAGGTCAGATCGGCCCGTTACATGCGGCATTGCTGTTGATGCCCCTCCTCCGCGGTGTGCGATGTTCTGCAGATCCTCTGCTTGTTCTGCTGTAAATTTTGGATACATATTTTTCAAATTAAAGAAGAAACGTGGGTGAAAACTTCCAGCCTGTGGCGTTGATGATGAATATTGTGTATACGGGTTGGGTGGAGGTGACACTGCCCTGATGATGATCTTGTCTGAGGGATGGCAGCTTTCTGTGTCTGGTTCCACGTGCGTTATCTGCTGGAGGACCACTGCCATAACGGAGTTCATAAAATGTATATCCGACTCCTGACATCCTGGAGCTGTGTAGTACAATTCAGAATTTGGAGCTTTGTAACCTGTTTATCCATAGGACTAGCGATTCTATACGTATAACTTGGTCACAGTGAGTGAATAGATATATATGATAGAGATCTCTTATGATCTGCAATAGAATCTGCAGCTTCACTTCAGTATGTTTACGTGTAGGGGACACACTTGCTTCCTCTTCTGAAGCGTCCTTATCAATATCTATAAGTCACTCATCCATCCGTCTATCTACACAGGGGGCGCAGATAGTGTAGCATCGTTAAAACACAATAAATACTTTTTGCATTTTAATTCAGTGGTTCCTAACTGCGGTCCCCAAGGCTTCCGAACAGTCCAGGGTTTACGGATATCCATTCTTAGGTACAGGTGACTTAATTAATTGATTATAAGCAGGAATATACCTAAAACCTGGACAGTTGGGTGCCTTGAGGATCGCGTTTGCAAACCACTCCTTTACTTGAAGGATGTTATTTTAGACATATAACAAAAAAGGAAGCTTAGTCTAGGGTATAAGGGGCAGAAGTAAATATGTAAGGGTCACAACTAAAAATGTCAGAACTAAATATTAGGCGATATTGCATCTGGTAAAGACATGGGTAATATGTTTAATGTTAGGAATGTCATGACATGGCTTGGGTTGAATTTCATAACTGTGATCAAACTGATGGTGCACCAACTTGGCATGTGCATCACCTCCACAGGCTGCATCTGGCTCGTGTCTCCATTGTATGCCCTGTGGGTGGCAGAGGCTGAGAGTCTTTGTGGCTCCCGGGTGTCTTGTCTGGAGTTATTGCTGGCATTCTATGGGTGTCCTCCATCCTGTTCTGTGGATGATGTGCAGCTACTGGGAGCACCCAGCCCTATGCTCCACCTATTTACTGTTGCTCCATGGTTGCTCCCAGGCTCAGCCAGTGGCTGTGTCGTGCTGCGGAGATCAGTATTTAAAAAAATGTCCAGAGCGTGGCGCTCTGTCAAAAGAGCCTAGCGTGACCACTGACTATACAGGTGGTGCAGTTATCCCACACGTGGATCCCTATACACCAGGGCTGGCCAAACCGGTCCTCGAGATCTACCAACAGTTCATGTTTTCCAGGCCTCCTGGAGATCTGTAGAATTGTCGGTTAGGAATGAATGCAGCACATCTTAACTAGTAATGACTACACATGTGCACCAGCTAGGTGGTCTGAAAAATGTGTACTGTTGGTAGATCTCGAGGACTGGTTTGGCCAGCCCTGCTATACACAGATCAGTATACATTTTGAGCCTGGGCTTGAAGCTTGGTGTTAGGGACCTACCAGATGAGGTCACCTGGTCGCGGTTGGTGGGTCCATATTATTGGCCAAAAATGATGCTAAGCGCCTCCAATTTTGCTCTGTTAGGTTGCAGAGTTTATTATAAGTATTCTGATTAGCAGAACTTAGTACTATACAGTGTGCAGCTGCATTTTCATTTTATTTATTATAACCTATAATGCGTAGACATAGTTTTTATGTACGTAGTTACTGCTCAGCGGAGTGTTCAGCTTGTGGATGAGTGCCTGCAGTGGTGCACAAACCAGATAAGCATAATAACATACAGCGTGTCCTCATTCATCATTGCTGCAGTCACACCAAACACCCCCGTCTTGGCACGCCAGGTCACGTGTACATTTTTTAGCTGAAAATGTGTATAAATTACAATACAATGTGACTAGGACACACAAGGAGACACTGCTGGTTTAATTTGATGTGACACATGTATATCTGTGTGCGACTGAGTCTCAGAATCTGACAATGTAGCAGCCACAGCTGTTTTCCCACTACAAGTTCTGTTTGCTCCGTATACAGACTCAGTCATGCACAATATGGGTCTGATTCAATTGTGTTACATTGTACTACCACTAGGGGGCGTAATTCATTTGTTGATTCTTTTAGATGCCTGGAAGCCTCGGGGATGACACGTCTTCCCACAGCCTCCTGAGGTGCGAGAAGAAATGTGCGCTAAGTCTGCATGCCCGGAGCTGGACTTTAGACGGGTTTAGCCGTTTTACGCGGCTAAACACTGTCTGATAGGCCGCGATATGCATATGCGCCCAAACATCAATAGAATTGTGGCAATTGTTTTGCCTTCTAAACCGTCCCATTTAGATGTGAAATTCTACCATTAGCATGGGCGCACACCAATACATTAAGAAAACACGTTAAGACGCACAGTTGTCTCCCTATTGTACTCACATTTCTTTTTCTCTACACACATTCTATCATTTTTTTCTCTGCTTGTTTTTAATTGATCATACAATACAGTTATTACATAGACAATAAGTTATAGATCATTACAAAGAGTGCACCCTATACAGACCCATTTTCTTGCTTCTTAATGTTGCACAGAAGGTCTTCGGGAGGTAACAGCGCCATCTAGTCAGCCTGACCCAGAACTACAGTCTGCTGCTCTTCTTTATATAACGAATGCGGAATTTATAGGTGTGCATGTGACCGGATGGTCCCGTGCGAGAGCCCTCACCGCTGTGTATCCCGCCCCCAGTCACAGAATGGAGTTTTAGGTCACACGGGACCTGGCCAATTAGGGGATTCCCGCTTACTGTCAGTAACTGCCTGTTACTGACTCCACCCACTGCGCAGTGGGTGGTACTACGCTGCCACCACCAGACTCCTTGTAGCCGTGGCGTCTGGAACCATGTGTGGTGTTGACGAATCCTCAATCGTCGTTTGCCTAAGCACAGCACGTTAGCAGGCGGGAGGCGGAGCTTGGAGCTGCTGGGTGTACCCTGGACAGCCGGAAAATGGAGCTAGGTATCGCCTAGCCCTGCAGGTCACAAGATGAAGTGGTCATCTTGAGGCAGAAGATGTTTTATTTACCCAAAATAGTCTTCAAAAAGACTCAGCAATACAGCAGAAGTTTACAGCTTAAAGTAGTTGGTATAATACACCTCTGAAGCTCACAGGCCTCTTTTATACAGTAAAACCACAATGCAGCTCAGGGGGTAGTTCCCCACTGAGTCCTTTCTGTTAGGATATATTACAAAATATTAATAAATTACATTTTAAAAGGATATAAGTGCATGAAGCAATTTCCTCCTTCCTATCACACACAAAATTTGGTTCATTTAAACTCCATTCCTTACCACCTGGTAGTCTACAATTCACCTTTGATACATTTATCACCTAGCTTCAAAATACGGTTTGTATTTGATTTCTCAAACAAATGTTCCACATCCTTCCTGCATTGACCATTCAGGTTTGTATATCAATCAAACCAGTTACATAAATAAATACAGGTTCCAAACCCATACCAATCCATACCACTTTACATATGAAATAAGAAAATTCACAGTCATTAACATCTTTCCCTGAGGAACTCGCACTCCCAGCCATTACCTGTTGTGCCCTGTCCACCATCAAAAGGCTTTTGTCATTCACCTGATCTGCTAGGAGAGGTCAATTAGCATACAATTTCCGAGTCACAGAAGATAGAGGATCCTTATTCAGTCATATATAGTAAGTGCATTTTTCCCTTAAAATACATGTGACCACATCTTAAATATAAATACATTTAAACATGCAATCCTACAACTGCACAGAGCACTACATATGAGGTTAAAACACATCTTTAAACATATTTTTAAACAGTCTGCGCCTGGTGCCGTAAGCACATTTAAAAGTGGCGCCTATTGTCCTTAAAATGGTGCCGGACAATTAAGGGTTAACATTACGTACCGTGGCCGCCATTAACCATGTGGCCGCCAGGGTCTCCGGCGCAGCGTATTCTGAGTTGGAAGCAGCGGCAGGAAGCAGCGGCAGTGGAGCGATGGATTTTGCATGTGTTGAAGTTGCATCACTCAGACGTCCTGTGTTTTCTTCATACAGAGTCCCAGTACAGTTGTAGTAGCACTGTAGCAGAAACATCTGTGGCGTTGCCAGGGGGTGACTGGAACGTAAAGGGGGTGACTAATCCGATGCATGGAGATATTGCGTTTTATGGGAGTGTTGCTAGCAGTGTTTCTGTTCCTAGACACTGCTATTCACTCAGTGGGCTATATTCATATCGTGCTGTCTAAAGACGTATGAAGCGGTATATATCGGCGTGTACGGACGTTGACAGCGGGCGTCTCAGCCCTAGCGCATTTGCCACACAGAGGCACACCAGGGAGGGGCTTTCAATGGACATTGGCATAAAGACTCAAACGCCACTGCTGCAGAAGACACACTCGGATCAGGCCCTAAGTGCAACGTGTAGCAGCGTGCTACAAAGGAACCCGGGGTGTTTATCCTTTAATCCTAGGTAAACCATGCATTCGGAGGATAAGAAATGTGTGTTGCCTGCTTGATTGACTTCAGTGCATTTCTCCCCTGCAGCCTGGTGCAGCTGAAGGCATGTCACTAATCAAACAGAGCAGCTGTGAGGAACTCCCTTAAGATTGCAATGTGGGAGTGTTATTTGCCTGGCCTTCTGGGAAGTGGAAGAGGAGTTATCTAATGCTGGGTACACATAGAACGATGTGAGCCTGGATGATATACCAGCCTGCGGGCTAATATATCGTATACGCGGTACGGACGGAACAATCCTTCATTACACTGCACATTGCCGCATACGATATTGTCTGGTTTGCTGTGCAGTACGGCCGTCTGGAAGTTATTACACGCGACCTACGGAGTGTGCAGTTTGGGCATACACACTGAACAATCCGGTCAATATGTTCCGATTCATCCGAAAATGGCACATCCGGGCCGAAGTTGCTTGAGTGTGTATCTAACTGGTATACCATTGTACTATCTCGCTGCTGAATGCTGACAGATGATCCAGATGCCTATAATGAAACCACAGGCAGGGTTTTTACGTTCAGAACCATTTGCATACAAACGTGTTAGACACACGCACAGTACAACATAAACCATAAGCTACAATATTATTTGTGCAGCTGGGTACACTGTGTTCCACAGGGAATACATCGGGGGGTGTAGAGTTGGATCTTGATCCAGAGGCACCAACAGGCTAAAGCTTTGACTGTTCCCAGGATGCATTGCATGGCCTCCACTATAACCCCGCCTCTGGACACTGGAGCTCAGTTTTAGAGTTGGTGCCTGCATGAAGCAGGTCACTTAACAGGGGGTCTGCGCTAGGCAACCCTGAAAAGAGCTTTTAGAAAACTTCAAGGGCTGCAGCATTTAATATGTCATTGTGACATACTGTGCTGCGGCTCCATCACCTCCCCAGCAGCGCTGCATACTCCCGCTGGCCGAGTTCCCGGGTATTTGCGCCGGAGGTGCTCCGGTTCCCAGGCACACCACCGCTGACGCTCTCCTGGATCGCGTGGCTGCTTCTTAGGGAGGATGTAAGAGGGTCCCCCAGGCGGGACCCACCGCTAAATCGCGTTCCGATCGCAGTCCCAGGAGATGGACTGCGCCGCTGTTGTGGACACTGTGTCAGTACAGGGACTCCACTGTATCCACCAGGGCAGGGAGCACAGGTCGGATTGTGTAAAATCCATTTTAATAAGGCTCCACAGTACCCGGTGGTGAGGACCAGCATAGGGGATATGGCGCTTACCTGTAGCCCCTCCCCCAGCCCCGGGCGCCATCTACTGCTGGTGTTTCCGCCCTGGAGCTGCTTATCACTCTCCCTCACGTCTAAGAAACCTGATAAGTTCAAACGTCAGAAGGTTGCTAAAGTAGTCTTGCCATATTCTGACTATTTAATAGACATACGTCAGGAACCCTGGTCTTCTCCAGGAAAGAAATTCTCCCTGTCTAAGAAGATGCTAGCTCATTATCCTATCCCTGCGGAGTTGAGTAACAAGTGGACTTTCATGTAACCCGTCTTGTGGTGTCATCTACTCTGCCTGTCACCACTGTCACCTCACTGAAGGAGCCGACGGATAAGCGTGTGGAGGGAAGCCTGAAGTCTATTTACTCGCTTACAGGTGCTGTACGTAGACCCACTATAGCAGCCTCCTGGGCCGCAAAAGAAATTGAAGCATGGGTTCAGGCACTAGAGGAAGAGCTGCCTCAGGATATATCTGATACTGCCAGAAAATATCTGTCTTATATTACCACCGCCTCCCACTATATTCAGGAGGCGTCCTCTGAGGCAGGTGTAATGTCGTCCAAGGCGTCCACTACGTCTATACTGGCCCGCCGAAATATGTGGTTGAGATCATGGAAGTTGGACCTGGACTCCAAAAAGACCTTGGAGGTGCTCCCCTTTAAGGGAGACATCCTATTTAGGGAAGACCTGAATAAGATTTTAACTGACTTGGCGATGGCTAAGACTGCATTTCTCCCAAGTACTAATCCTTCTGCACCGAAGGCAAAGAGTACCACTTTTCATTCCTTTCGGCCTCCAGGGAAAACACAGGGTCAGGCGTACCCGAGACAGGCTTGTGCTTCCAAAACCACTAAGCCCAAAACTAAACAATCCTGGGCTGCCCGTCCGTCTGCTTCCAAACAAGACAAGCCAGCTGCATGACGGGGAGGCCGACTTTTGCAAATCGCCCAGGTCTGGTTGAAGACCACTTCAGACGCATGGGTGCGAGAAGTTGTCTCTCACGGGTATGCAGTCTCTTTCAAGAGATGTCCCCCTCGCCAGTTCTTCACAACGGTTATCCCTTCGGATCTGTTGAAGGCGCAAGCTCTACAACTAGTTGTGCGTTGCCTCTTGGATATGGGAGTGGTAGTGCCGGTACTACTGTCCCAGAGAGGCAGAGGATACTACTCGACTCTGTTTCTAGTCCCGAAACCCAATGGTTCTTTCTGACCTATACTCAACCTCAAGTCACTGACAAATTTGTGAGAGTGTCCAAGTTTTTTTTTTTAATAAAGTAATTTTTATTCAGTAGTCTGGAGATTAAGGTACAGACATTGCAGATCATAATCATAGCACAAACATTACATCCATTCATATTGAATCAAAGCCATGTTTTACACATATCTTACATCAATGAGATATCAGTATATTTTCAATAAAGATGTATACAAGGATTTCCTAATGTTCAGACCTTCAGGGTCTGCAAAATCCGCAACCAGCTATATTAGTCTTCATTATTTTTTATATTTAAACCCGTAACCTAAACTGTAGAAAAATAACAAACAACCAGAAAAAGGGCAAGGAAGGCATATTAAGAAGGAGTAATCCGATTCAGGGCTCCATTAGTCATACACATATGTGAGTATGTGGTCACGCAGGGCCCAACCGTCATCCCCTCAGTACACATCAGACATAGTAATTTATTGACATGCTTGCACTTCAGTGTCTTCTATATTTGGGGAACAAGATGAGAGTGGGAGGAATCTAGCCATGGAGACCAAACCCTTTCAAACTTAGCTGATGCGTTTTGCTTCATGTAAACATATCTTTCCTTAATTATAGTGTCGTTAATTAAGCCCTTAAGTGCAGATATTAACGGTCCTTTGGGGGCCATCCACATTCTTGCAATGCAAACCTTAGCCAAGGCACATACATTTAGAGCATAGAGACCCATTGAAACAGACTCGGGAGCAAGGCACCCCATTCCCAATATACAGAATTGTGGGGTAAGCAGTCCGCCAGGCACTCCCGTACTCTCCAGAATTGACCCGACCCCCGACCAGAACACCCTCAACCTCGGGCAGTCCCACACTAGATGCCAGTATGTTCCCACCGCCCCCCCACACTTAGGACAGAGAGTAGATCTGCCCGTCCCGAACGTAGCCAGCCTAGCTGGAGTCATGTATGTTCTGTGTAAAATGAAGAATTGAATCTGCTGATATCTAAGGGACTTGGTAACCTTAGCGGGGTATTCTAAAGCGAGGACCCAGTCCTCCTCAGTTATTAGACCCAAATCCTCCTCCCACTTTCCACGGAGACGCGTCAAAGGGTCCGTATGGAGCTTGGTAAGAAGATATCCATACGCAAGTGAGACCATCTTAGCCCGACCCAAAGTGGTCACAAATGTCTTGATGGGAAATGGGAGGATTCGTGGGGGTGACTCAGCAAATTGGGACTGGAGGGCGTGACGAAGCTGGAGGTATCTGAAGAAGTAGGAATTGGGTAGGTCAAACTCATCCCTCAGTTGTTGAAAGGATTTAAATGCATTATCTAGATAAAGTTGAGAGACAGAGATCACCGATCTAGGGGCCCACACCTCCCGCCCCTCGAGTGCATGCAGTTCAGGGAGCCAGTCAGAGTACCACAAGGGGGTATCCGGGTCCAGGTCGTCATATCTTAAGAGGTCTCTCAGGGCCCTCCAAATCTTTAGGGCCTGAAAAATGATAGGGGGAAGAAACCTAGCTATGCTCCCACTCAGTAACACCTGCATAGGAGAGAGGTAGGGAAAGTAACAACGGATAAACTCACAATGCAAAGAGTCAGTCTCAGAGTTTTGTGCCCATATAGCGATATGAGTCAGCTGAGCAGCGAAGTAATATATCTGAAAGTTAGGTAGAGCCAGGCCGCCGTCAGATCGCTGTCTGGTAAGGGTATTTAGCTGTATCCTAGGTCTTTTATTAGCCCAGATCAGTGAGGACAGAACGCTATTCAATTTTCTAAAGAATATTGGATAAATATATACCGGGGATTGGAGAATAATATATAGGAGTTTGGGCAGTATAATCATTTTAATGAGATTAACCCTGCCAGAGACTGTCAGTGGAAGCTTACACCAAGTCTTAGATTTGCCCATGACCCACTGCATGGTCGGTTCTAGATTCAGGGGGACAAAATCAGAAGGGTCATTAGTTATTTGGATTCCAAGGTACTTAAATTGTACCGTCCAACTCAATGGCAGGGGGATTTTGGAAACAGTAGGAGGGGGGCCTATGACTGGCATAATGTATGATTTAGGCCAGTTAATTCTAAGGCCCGAATGATCTCCAAAGCTTTCTATCACACGCAGCAGGGTGGGCATTGACTTGGTGTAATCCTGCAAAAACAACAACATGTCATCGGCATAAAGAGCTATCCTATCCTCACGTGAACCTGTACATATTCCCACAATATCTGGGTGTGATCTTATCAAGCAGGCCAGGGGCTCGATGGCCAAGGCAAACAGCGTAGGGGACAGGGGACAACCCTGTCTAGTACCTCGGGTCAATTGAAAAGATGGGGATACATAACCGTTCACCAAGATCCTGGCACTCGGATGTTGATACAGTAGTTTAATCCATTTTATATAATTGGGTCCAAATCCCATACGAGCCATCACCTCCCACAAATAAGCCCACTCAATGCTGTCAAAGGCCTTGGCCGCGTCCAGCGAGACCACAGCCGAGTCAGAAGGGGATTCGTGTGGGAGCTGTAGAATGGTATGCAGTCTACGTAAATTGATAGACGTGGACTTTCCTGGCATAAAGCCGGTCTGGTCCGGGTGAATGAGGGAGGTTATCACTGTGTTGAGCCGTATTGCCAATATCTTTGCCAGGATCTTGGCATCGGTGGGAATCAGGGAAATCGGTCTATAGGAGTCCAGAGATTTAGGGTCTTTACCGGGTTTTGGGATCACTATTATAACTGCCTCTGACATGGAGGGGGGGAGGTCGTTATTGGCAAATATATCTAAGTACAGGGCATGTAGCCTGGGGCCAAAAAAATCAGTATGATTCTTGTATACCTCGGAGGGAATTCCGTCACATCCCGGAGCCTTGCCATTAGGGGACATACCAATGGCCGCAGTCACCTCCTCAAGCGTTAAAGGTGCCTCCAGCAGCTCGCAGGCCTCAGAGGAGAGTGCGGGCAGTGGAACACCCCCCATGTAATATGAAAGATCTGAAGTAGAGCGCTGCAACTGTGAATTATAAACCTCAGAGAAGTAAGATCGGAATAACAGCGCAATGTCCGGTGTGGTATCAACAAGAGAACCATCCGCTCCGGACATTTGGGCGATCGTGGTCCCAGGACGATCGTAATGTATAAGACGGGCCAGGAGGCCCCCCGTCCTATCAGCCTGCATATATATATTAGTAGCTTTGAAAAGAAGGGAGCGAGAGTTTCTATCAGACAGGTGGGCCAACCAAACTGACTGAGCCACTAGCCATCGTGTCTTTGTCGCGGGGGCGCTGTCAGACAAATATTGGGACTCTAGGTCCCTAGCATCTTTTTCAAGGGCCTGTTCTCTCTCCCTAGAGGCCATTTTATGAGCCGCTATTCGTCCAATATATGAGCCTCTCAAGAACGCCTTAAACGAGTCCCAAACTACTGCACCCGGGGCAGACCCTACATTGTCGTTAAAGTACCCCTCCCATTGAGTTTCCAAGTCACCGCAGTCCCCCAGCTGGGTCAGCCAAGAGGGGTGCAATTTCCAATAGGAGTGCCCCCTCTGACTTTCCACAGCAAGAGTCATCATCAGAGGGGAGTGGTCAGAAACCCCTCGAGCCTCGTAGTGGACGTCAATTATCCTAGGGACGAGGGTGGGGGACACCAGCATCAGGTCAATTCTGGAGAAGGAGCCATGAGTGCTGGAGAAACAGGAGAACTGGCGGACCGCAGGATGACGAAGTCGCCACACATCTACCCACTGCAAACTATTCAAAAAATCCGCAAACTTGGTAGGACCACCTCCCACCAGCGCAGCCTGTGGGGAGTGCCATCGGTTCATAGACAGATCCAGGACGTTATTAAAATCTCCCAAGCAAATCACTGGGGTGTTAGGGGAGGGGGTTATGAAGGACGCAGCTTGTTGCATCACAATGTATGAGAAAGGAGGGGGGACATACACCGCTAAGATGTAATAGGGCTGGGAGTTCAGCTTACACTCTATAAATACATATCTTCCATACGAGTCAGTTTTAATCGATATCAACTCGAATTGCACTGTCTTTTTAATCAGAACGGAGACACCTCTAGAAAAGGAGGAGTGAGAGGCATGATATGCCCAGCCCACCCAGGCCCGTCGTAAGGACAGTAATCTATGTCCCTCCAAGTGGGTCTCACTGAGGCATGCAATATCCGGGTCGTATTTCTTAATCATATTTAGTATCAAAGAACGTTTGATTTTGTTATTCAGACCTCGAACATTCCATGCCAGAATTTTCAGATTAATCATGACCCTCTATAAGCTCTATACACCTCCCGGATGGACCTCTCCCAAAATACATTTTGAGTATAAGCATTATCAATACCCGTACAACATGACGTATGTGAGCCCTGCGTTGTAAGCCATAGCATCTGAATATGAAACATCCTTGCCTCAGTAAATACTTGAATAAGAAAAATAACAAACTAAAGAAAAAAATAAAATCCCAAAAATAGCAAAAGGAGGCGCAACTAGCAGCTTCCCAATTAACCATTCCCTCCCCGTATACCACCCCGAACTCCGGCATACTTATATCCCGAACAATCAACCTAACTACCAAGCGCTAGAAAGGCTAGATTCTCAGCTGAACCTCCAACCCTCTCTAACCAACACCACTTGGCCGTACAAGTCTTGAGCCACAAATGCAAAGAGGGGGGGCTCCCCGAACTGTGATCAAGCCTCCGGTAGACCAGGCCCCGGGCTGTTTTCATAGGAGATCAGTCTGGAGCCAGTTGCCGAGCACCCGGTGCATATCTGTCCAGCCACTGGGCCGCCTCTCTAGGGGAGTTGAAAAACTTGGTCTCCCCATCCGCCACGACTCGGAGCCTTGAGGGAAACAGCATGGAGTATGAAATGTTGAGGTCTCGCAGCCGTCTTTTGATGGGCATAAACTGGGCTCGGTCCTTCTGGACGTCTGCGGCAAAGTCCGGGAAGGCCGATACCTTGACTCCATTGCGGACCAGCGGGTCCTTCGTGCGACCTAAGCGGAGAACCGAGTCGCGGTCTTTATAGTGCAGGAATTTAGCGATGAAGGTGCGAGGAGGGGCACCAGGGGGTAAAGGCCGAGATGGTATCCTATGTGCTCGCTCCACCGTAAAATGGGCCGTAAAGGACTCAGCGCCATACATTTCTTTAAGCCAGGATTCGAGGAATTCCTCCGGCTGCGAACCCTCTTCTCTTTCAGGCAGGCCTACGAATCTGACGTTGTTCCTACGCAGCCGTCCCTCCATGTCTAAGAGCTTGGTCTGAAGGGAAGAGACCTGCTGGGTCACCACAGATACAGACTGCTTAAGGGGGCCACATAAATCTTCCAGATTGGAGACCCGTGTCTCCGCCTCACCCACTCGCTCTCGGATACGTTGTACATCTTGGCGGAGCAAGGAGAGATCGCACTGCACCTTTTCCATCTTATCGGAGAGACGTTGTTCACTGCCGGCTATAGCCTCCAGCACTTGTTGAATAGACGGCGCCACCACTGCCTCCGGGGAATTAATCGCCGTCTCGGGAGGGGAGGTCGAGTGTGTTGGAGAGGCTTCATGAGAAGGAGCTGGTGCAGCCCTAGGATTGGGTTGTCTGGTAAATTTTTCAAGTTTGGCCGCGGCCGCACTCCGGCCGCCCCCAACCATGTTGAGCGGGAGCAGTCACACTCTCCCCAGAGTAGGGCTATAGTATAGGGTTGTAGCTAGATGGCGGTCGCAGCAAGGCCGCGTATAATCAGTGGCGGGAATCAACCGTGTCCAGTCAATATGTCAGAGTAATAAAGTAGGATAATGGTACGTAGTACACTGTGGGAAATTGGTGCAGCACAGCAGTGTAGGCAGATCTAATCTATGTGCAGCTCCTGTGTGTTATATTGGAAGGGCCGTGCAATATAAATAGCTGACCTTGTCTCCAATCTCAGGTGAGTATTAGCATAGTTACTAGGAGAGTAGTAATAGGAGAGATCAGTATGCAGTAAAAGATCCTGTGTGCATAGATAGATCACTGGGCACCACAGATGAGTGCAGCCCTTCCAAGCATGGAGATCAGTTTCCCTTCACTCAAAATGGCCGCAGTGTCTCTTCCCCTTTCCCAGAAGTACCTTTTACTTTTCCTTCTGTCTCTCCGGGTGTTAGGGCTCCGGGCCGCAGCCTGTCTGGGAGAGGAGAGGCAGCTTCCACCTCCCAGTCTTCCCAGGGTGTTTGTGGGTGTTGTCAACCCGTCGCTCGAGCTCCGGGCGTTCCGCGGCCGAGGGCGCCGAAATTGAGGCCGGGGATCCGGAGGAGGCCTAGGCCGCAGGGCCGGAAGTCAGCCGGCGCCGTCCCTCGAGTCCCGGAGACCGCAGAAAAAGGTGCCCCGCAGCGCCCAGCAGTACAAGGGAGGTATGCAGCCCGGGCAGGGTCACCAGGAGGGTCAGGATGGGTGGAAGGATATGTTTGTTCGGGGAGCTCCCGAGATCCGCTCCCTACTCCGTTGCTGCCGTGGCCACGCCCCGAGAGTGTCCAAGTTTCGTATGGAAACACTGCGCTTCATTGTACTGGCCATGGAACCCAGAGACTATATGGTATCCTTGGATATACAGGATGCTTACTTGCAGTGCTGGAGCAACACTCTCTCCAGGGTCAGTGGACCAAGGAGGAATCTCTCCTCCCTATAAACATCCTGGAATTGCGGGCAGGGTTCAGTGCCTTGACTCTTGCCCTGCCTGTGATACAGAACAGGCCTGTTCAAGTACAATCAGACAACGCCACCACGGTGGCATACATAAATCATCAAGGCGGCACTCGAAGCCGCATGGCAATGATGGAAGTGTCAAAAACCTTTGGGCGGAATGCCATCTGCCAGCAATATCGGCAGTGTTCATTCCAGGAGTCCTCAACTGGGAAGCGGATTTCCTCAGTCGTCAGGACGTACACGCCGGAGAGTGGAGTCTTCATCAGGAAGTCTTTCAACTACTAGTGGACAAGTGGGGTCTCCCAGATGTAGACCTGATGGCGTCTCGACACAATCACAAAGTTACGGTCTTCGGTTCAAGAACAAGGGATTCTCAAGCAGTGTTCATGGACGCACTGGCAATTCCATGGAACTTTCGACTGCCATACGTGTTCCCTCCGGTGTCACTCTAGCCCAGGGTACTACGGAAATTCAAGCAAGAAGGAGGAATACTACTTCTAGTCGCTCCAGCGTGGCCCAGACTGCATTGGTTCTATCGATAGAGCGTCCTTTTCTACTTCCTCAACGTCCAGATCTCCTCGTTCAGGGTCCTTGTGTCTACCCGGACCTGGCCAGGGTGGCTTTGATGGCGTGGCTCTTGAAGCTTCACCCCTGAGGACCAAAGGATTCTCCGAGGCGTTTAACCAAACTATGCTGAAGGCCCGCAAACCGGCTTCGGCACGGATTTATTATAGGGTCTGGAATTCTTACTTCACCTGGTGTGCTGCTAAGAATAACGATGCATACAAATTCAGAACTGCCAGACTCTTGGTTTTTCTGCAACAAGGCCTACATTTAGGCCTTCATCTGGCCTCCCTCAAGGTTAATATTTCTGCCTTATCGGTGTTGTTTCAGAGGCAGATTGCGTCTATTCCTGACGTTCATACTTTCACTCAGGGTGTTTTACGGATTCAGCCTCCCTATGTCCCTCCTGTGGCTCCATGGGATCTGTCTGTCTTGAATGCCCTACAAGAGTCTCCAGTTTAACCTCTTGAGTCTGTGGACCTTAAATGTCTTACGCTTAAGGTCGTGTTTCTGCTGGCTATTGTCTCTGTTGGACCTTCTTGGGCGGCCCGCCGGGGCGCATCCACTGGACAATTGTGCAAGGCAGCTACGTGGTCCTCAGTGAACACGTTCATTAGGTTCTATGCCTTTGATACTTCTGCCTCCCAGGATGCTTCCTTTTGGACGCCGGGTTCTTGTGCCCGCTATGGTGAGTTCCCTCCCATGAGGACCTGCTTTAGGACATCCCCTATGTATTCCCTGTGGAACACAGTGTACCCTGCTGCAGAAGAGGAGATTTATGGTAGACTTACCATAGTTGAATCTCTTTCTGCGAGGTACACTGGGTTCCACAGGGCGCCCACCCTAACACACTTAGCTTCTTTGGGTTTGTATGGCATTAGCCGCTTGTCCCTTCTCCTGTCGCGAGAATGTGGTTCTATGTGACTAACATCTGCCTTCTCTTTTACCTGCTACTACATTGGACTGGTTAAAGAAACTGAGCTCCAGTGTCCGGAGGCGGGGTTATAGAGGAGGCCATGCAATGCATCCTGGGAACAGTCAAAGCTTTAGCCTGTTGGTGCCTCTGGATCAAGATCTAACTCTACACCCCCCGATGTATTCCCTGTGGAACCCAGTGTACCTCGCAGAAAGATTTATCTATGGTAAGTCTACCATATAAATCTCCTTTTTTGTTATGAAAACATTCAGAACTGAAAACAGGCTGCGTTTTTCAGCCTAAAATACTAACGATCAGGTCTGAATTACCCCCTATGTTCTCTGCTTAGCGATGTAAAGACTGCACTCCAATAGATGCTCTGTTACTAAGCTCACGTATAGCATTAGAAAGATCCTCTTGGAAATGGCGAGTATTTATTTGGGTTTCCTGACTTAGCAAAAATGAGCCTGCCAAGGATTGTTGGGATCTAATGTTTCCTGGCATCTAGCAAGTGCAGATATTACTGGCGCTTACCTGTAGCCCCTCCCCCATCCCCGGAGCAACACACTGGCAGACACAGAGAATGGTTACACGGGAGCAACACACTGGCATGCACAGAAAACGGTTACATGGGAACAACACACACTGGCATGCACAGAGGGGGTCATTACGACCCGATCGCACCGTGCTTTCGCTCGCACAGCTGCGACCAGGTCACTACTGCGCATGCGCGGGGGCCGTAATGTGCACGCGCGTCGTTGATGCCGAAGGGAACGAAGAAAGTGATCGCAGTAGCGATACCTTGAAGATTGACATGCGGTGGGCGTTCCTGGGCGGCAACGCAGCGTTTGGAGCAGTTTTCTGGGAGTGGTAAGAAAAACGCAGGCGTGTCAAGGGCGGGTGTTTGACGTCAGAGCCAGGACCGAACAGGCTGAAAACGTTGCAGCTGGTAAGTATGTCTAGACCTACTTAGAAACTGCACATATTTATTTACCATAACAGGCCTGCACAAGTGATCGCAGCCTTGCTATTTGAAAAAACACTCCCCCACAGGCGGAGTATAGATAATAGCACGGGCTGCAAAAAGCAGCTTCATGCGATCAACTCGTAATCAGGCTCAGAAAGCGGTTAACCGGAACAACACACTGGCAGACACAGAACGGTTACATGGGAGCAACACACTGGCAGACACAGAACGTTACACGGGAGCAACACACTGGCAGACACAGAACGGTTACATGGGAGCAACACACTGGCAGACACAGAACGTTACACAAGAGCAACACACTGGCAGACACAGAACGGTTACATGGGAGCAACACACTGGCAGACACAGAACGTTACACAAGAGCAACACACTGGCAGACACAGAACGGTTACATGGGAGCAACACACTGGCAGACACAGAACGGTTACATGGGAGCAACACACTGGCAGACGCAGAACGTTACACGGGAGTAGCACACTGGCAGACACAGAACGGTTACATGGGAGCAACACACTGGCAGACACAGAACGTTACACGGGAGCAACACACTGGCAGACACAGAACGTTACACGGGAGCAACACACTGGCAGACACAGAACGGTTACACGGGAGCAACACACTGGCAGACACAGAACGTTACACGGGAGCAACACACTGGCAGACACAGAACGGTTACATGGGAGCAACACACTGGCAGACACAGAACGTTACACGGGAGCAACACACTGGCAGACACAGAACGGTTACATGGGAGCAACACACTGGCAGACACAGAACGGTTACATGGGAACAACACACTGGCAGACACAGTGGGGGGAATTCAAATGTTTGAAAAGTTGGTTGGGTGTCTATTTTTTCCTGTCTATTAGATAGGAACAAACAGACACCCAACTGACTTTTCAAACATTTGAATTACACCCAGAGAACGGTTACATGGGACAACACACTGGCAGATACCGAGAACGTTTACACGGGAGCAACACTGGCAGACACAGAGAACGTTTATACGGGAGCAAACACTGGCAGACACAGAGAACGTTTACACGGGAGCAAACACTGGCAGACACAGAGAACGTTTACACGGGAGCAACACTGGCAGACACAGAGAACGTTTACACGGGAGCAACACTGGCAGACACAGAGAACGTTTACACGGGAGCAACACTGGCAGACACAGAGAACGTTTACACGGGAGCAACACTGGCAGACAGAGAACGGTTACACGGGAGCAACACACTGGCAGACAGAGAGAATGGTTACACGGGAGCAACACACTGGTAGAGACACAGAGAACGGTTACACGGGAGCAACACACTGGTAGAGACACAGAGAACGGTTACACGGGAGCAACACACTGGCAGACACAGGACGTTTACACGGGAGCAACACACTGGCAGACACAGAGAACGGTTACACGGGAGCAGCACACTGGCAGACACAGAGAACGGTTACACGGAGCAACACACTGGCAGGCACCGAGAACGGTTACACGGGAGCAACACACTGGCAGACATGGAACGGTTACACGGGAGCAACACACTGGCAGACACAGAACGGTTACACGGAAACAGCACACTGCCAGACACAGAGAACAGTTACACATGAGATACATACTGACACGCACAGAGAATACTTACACAGGACCTATATACTGACATGCACAGAGAACAGTTACATGTGAGATACATATTGACACAGAATAATTACACAGGACTTATATACTGGCACACACAGATAATAATTACACAGGTCCTATATACTGACACGCAGAGAAAAGTTACATGTGAGATACATACAGACACACACAGAGAATAATTGCACGGAACCTATATACTGACACACACAGAAATTAATTACACGGAACCTGTGACAGGACGATACCGTACGAAAGCACTCGCAGCTTCCGCGTCCCGTTGACTGCGCACAGAATGGAAGGTCAAGCCGCACGAGGCCTGACCACATAGGGGATTCCCGCTTACCGTCAGTAACCGCCTGTTACTGACTCCACCCACTGCGCTGTGGGCGGGTTCTCGCTGCCACCACCAAACTCTTAACCTGCCGTGGCGTTTGGAACCACGGTTCTGCTCTGTATGTGCCGACGCACTGCTTTACCACACCTGTGTGGTGTCGACGAATCCCCACTAGCCACTTGCTAGGCCTCTACCGGTAGCTGGCGGAAGGCGGAGCTTGGAGACGTCAGGTGCTTCCCTGGACAGCCGGAGAACGGGGCTAGGTTTGGCCTAACCCTGTTGGTCACAAGATGAAGCAGTCTTCTTGAGGCAAAGGTGTTTATTGCTCAAATAACCTTTAAAAAGGCTCCTCCCTATTGCTAGGGGCAACGGCATACAATCAAGATCTTTTCAGCAGAAGAAGATGTTACAATACACACTCCTATGGGCCAACTGCCCTTCTTTTATCCCTCTCCAAGACCCCTTACCACAGGGGGTAAGCCCGCCCTGTGGTGTACAACCAATCAATGTTTACCCATGAGCTGTGCATGCTCTGGTCTCATGCACACCCAACATTGGTCCCTATGGACAGTGGGGAGTGGTCGGTCTCCTTGGACTCTCCCATCTGGGAGAGCAGGGTACTCCCACGGTGCCGTTCAGTCTGGCTGGGGGGAGGTTTTCCCTCCTAAACTGACTTCCAGAAACCTGCCCGGGACCCCTCTCACTGCCTGCAGCCTGGATTTGGGCTCCAGAGCTGGGCAGCCTGGCTCCCCGGTCCAGGTTTCCTGGCCACTACGGCTGAT
The DNA here is from genome assembly GCF_028390025.1 of Pseudophryne corroboree. Classification (NCBI taxonomy): domain Eukaryota; kingdom Metazoa; phylum Chordata; class Amphibia; order Anura; family Myobatrachidae; genus Pseudophryne; species Pseudophryne corroboree. Next base: position 159,542,036 of record NC_086455.1, on the reverse strand, counting down.
CTCCATGGAGCTCCAAGAAACCACTCAGCTTGTTTTATAGCTAAGCTGCTTCTCTTTCTCCCTGTGCCCATTGGAACTGTGAGGCTGGATGGGAAAGCATTCCGTTTTTAGGGAAAAGGTCTGGGAGAATCCATCAGCCTGCACAGCCATGGATTCCCCCCTCCTGGGACACACAATCAAGTAAGTGCAATTTCTCTTTAAATACATTACATTTTAAATCACACTGTACATTTCCCTGTAACTATACACTGAGCCTGTGCCCTGCACAGACTCTACATACTCAGGCACTGCAGTGCCTTCCCTAGCCCTGCAGCCTGGCTGCTAGGGCTCTCTGTGTGCTGGAGGTATGGGGCTGGCTTCCCCCATCCTGCAGCCTGCCTTCCTGCCTCTGGGGTTCCAGGGAGCTGGCTCTCCCTGTCCCCCCAGGGTGGCACTACCTTTGTGGCCTCGCCGCACGCAGCGGCGCACCCCCCTGTACCTAAGCCCGGCGGCCCGGGACACTTGTCCCGGCCGCCGTGACTCTGGCTTTGTTTCAGCGCTGAGGCGCCGGGAGCGTAGCTCCCGGACCCCAGCGCTCACCATCCTGCTGGGCAGCCTACTTTCACCCACGCCGCTAGGGAGCCGGCTAGCCCGGTCCCCCATGAGCGGCGCCTGTCTGGTGGCCTCGCTGCAGCGTTCGGCGGGGAGCCGGGCTGCAGCGCACCCCCCTCGCCGGCTAGCAGCCCGGGACGTCCGTCCCGGCTGCTGCGGCTGGCCACCCGTGCTGGGCTGAGGCGCCGGGAGCAGAGCTCCCAGCCCCCAGCGGCGGCTCTCACAGAGAGCACTGCAGCGGGAGCCGAGCTCCCAGCCGCAGCGCTCACCCTTCTCCCCGGCGCGCACACTCCAGTGCGCCCGGGGCTACACTGACTGCTGCCGGGAGCGGAGCTCCCGGACTCCGGCGGTCAGCGGCTGCCTCCTCTCCCCCGGCGCGCACACTCTGCTGAGCGCGCCGGGGGGCTGTCCTCCCTGCCGTGGTCTCCGGAGAGGTCCGGGACCACGGCACAACCATAAAATACATGCATTTAAACATTTTACACATCACGGCGCCTAGCGACCAACATAATTCAAATTTGGCGCCAAGCGCCCCTTTGTCTTAAAAAATGGCGCCGGGCACTAGGGGTTAACCCCTTCAGTGCCGCAGGCGGCCATTTGCCCCGTGGCTGGGGCTCTCCGGCCACACTCCTCCCCCCCCATTCAAGCGGGTCAACCAGGGACCCATGTCCCAACGATTTGGGTCCTGGTCCCGCAGTCCGTTGGGGTGAAGGGGACGCTACCTGGGGGGTGTAGGCTCTGGCCTAGACAGTTCATCCATAGTGTAGTGGGCCTCTCTTCGTGGGTGCACAATGTTCAAATAGTCCACCTGAAGTCCAAGTTCAAGGCTCCACCACAAAAGTCTGTCCAATTCCCCCAAGGTCGGTTGCAGCCACCTAACAGGTAGGTGGTAAGTCACCACGGTGGGGGGCCGGTTACAAACAAGTGCCACCCACGGTGTCCCAACTGTGGCATACCCCACCTCCCACAATAGCAGTTTTCTGCTCAAACAGGCCACAGGGTGCTCCTGCCCATATGGCTCTTTCTGGCTCGGTACTGCTCCCAGTCCGTGCAGTGGCGCAATAGTTCGTAACACACAGTCCTGGTCAAGAATGTGCGCCATCAGCACTGGAGCGGGTACCCGAGCCTCCTTCAATGACTGGAATGCCAACTCGCAAGCGGGGGCAAAGTCCACTGACTTGGGAATGCCCTTCCTAGCCATCTCTGTCAAGGGGTTCACTACAGGACTAAAGTCAATGACAACATGTCCGTAGGGCCTTACAGGTTCTAAGGTCAGTACCGGTCTGGGTGATGTGGGTCGGGGACAGCCTCTGGTTGCCTCCACCCCCTCTGGGTTGGGCCTACCCCTGTCTCCTCCCACATGGTGCCCCAGGCATTGCACCTCCGTCGTACCTATCTGGCAACGGTCTGCCCTAACTGTCAGACCTGCCCTCCAATCCTCTTCTGTCGACCTATGACACGGGAAACCTACCCTGTCACCTAGGCCTACTCTTCCCTCCTCGTCCACTACCTGTGCCACAGTGATGGCGGCCAGACCACCAGCCTCTGGATCCTGTGTGGCATCCACTACAGGGAGGCTGCGTGTCTTCCCCGATCTACTGTGCACAGGCAAGGGACCTGCTATGTCCACAGCAACTTGCTGCAAGGGTTCTCCTATGGGCAGAGGCCCAGAGACAACACAACCGCTGGAGTGCCCCGGCTGCCAACGCATGGCACCAGCCTTACATGTGGTCTGGGCGTCATCCGACATTCCAGACCAGGGTAAGCTCTGTGTCAGGCACTTCAGGGTACGGTCTGTCTCCGGGTTACTGTCCAAAGGGGTTTCGCTGGCAACCGACACCGGTTGCACAGGAAAGTTCCCTGGGGGGACCAGTTGGACACATTCCCTATCTGGTCTATCCCCTCCCACTTTCCTGGCTACCCTGTACCTTAACCCTTCCCGCCAGGTCAACCTCCCCGCCCCAACCCTGTCAAGGCCGCTGCCAGAGTGGCGCCTCATGCCTTTCGGGGATGGGTCAGAGAGTTGAGCCTCCCTAAACTCCTGCCTGTGGCCCTCAATCTCTCCTAAATTGGGACACTCTACAGGGGGATCTAGGTGGGGACTACTAGGGTCAGTCTGGTAGGGGTCAGTCATGGAAAAGTCAGTGTGGTTTCTCATACTCACCGCCGGAGTTGGCAAACCACTTGGGTCAGGAGCATCATTGGGCACCCCCACAGGATCAAACGAGCTGGAACCGACATCCTCTGCGTTGCTAGGGGACGTAGGCATACCAGAGGCAAAAGGCATGCGGGGTCGATGTACTGATCTAGCCGCTGTGATCTTTTCCTCTGGGCTGGTTGATGCTGTGGTTGGCTGTGCTGGCAGTTGTCTAGCAGCTGTAGTCTTTTCCTCTGGGCTGGGCTGTGCTGGAGTAGCTGATGTCAACGGTGGCTTTGGAACTTGACTCCGGGGAATGGCGCCAACAAACGTAGTGACGATCCCACCACCCAGATCATTTCCTAGGACCACATCAGTTGGGAGACCATCCATGACGGCAACTTCTCGCAACTCTGGTCCAGCTCCCCAGTCCAGGTAGACTCTTGCCATGGGAACCGCTTTTTCTGTTCCTTCTGCCAGGGTGATCGTGGCAGTGCGACCCTGCAATACTGCAGCAGGATCTATAAGGTGGGGGCTCACCACAGTGATTGAGGCCCCAGAGTCTCTTAGGCCTTCTCCCTGCAGGGGTCCCACGTGGACTGGCTGCAGGTGCCTCCACATGTTGTGTAGGGGCTGTTTGGCCATGCAGGTGACTCTCTCCGCAGAGTGCACCTGTCTCTCGCCACACTCCATCGGACTGACTGGTGGGGGAACAGTCTCTGTAGGCTCATCTCCTCTCGTCAAACAAGCGAGCCGGGCTCCAGCACTCGGATTTGGGGCACGAGTCTGGGGTGCTTGGGATGCAGGACAGTTCATCCTCAGATGTCCGATTTTCCCACAGCCGTAGCACTTCTTCTCCAGTCGTGGCACCGATGATCTCTGATCAGTTGCAGGGACGCTGCGGTGCGGTTGCTGGCCAAGAGCACCCGGGTTGGAAGATGCTTGTCTTTGGGGGTGATGAGCTGAAGAGGGGGGTCCCCTTGGTGGTACAGTCTGTTGGAGCTGGCTGCTGGCGGGGCGCTTCTGCCCCCGTGGCCGAATTGCCACATACTTGTCGGCTAATTGGGCAGCCATCTTTAAGCTGGGTGGCTCCCGATCTAGCACCCACTCCTTCACTTCTTGGGCGCACCGGCGGTAGAACTGCTCCCTGCAGATCAGGTCGATCAGTGCGTCCCATGTAGTGGCGTCCGAATCCTTCACCCACTTCACCACGTACTGCCGCAGCTGGGTGGCGAACTGCTCATGGGTGCTGCTAGGATTCTTGGGCAAGTCTCTGAATTTCTTCCTGTAAGACTCGGGAGTGATGAAGAATCGCTGGAGGAGGGCCTTCTCGACTTCGTCGTAGTTCCCACAGTCCTCCGTCGCCACTCCTCGATAGGCCTCCAAGGCCTCTCCATGCAGAGTGGGCACAAGGTGTCTCACCCACTCTGACTTGGGTAGATCGTGTAGTTTACAAGTCCTTTCAAAAACTTGCAAATGTCCATCAATGTCCCCATCACTGTCTGCAAACTTGGCAAACTGAATACGTCCTGATCTGTGTACAACAGCTGACAACGGCTCCCGGGGTATCACGGCCTGTGGTGCCCGCTCATCACGCCACATCTGGATGATGATCAAGCGCTCTTGCTCCGTTGCCCTTTCCCCCAATTCCGCTAGCCGATCTGCTAGGCTATCCGTACTGCCCCCCCTGGGACGTTGGGATCCTGGCCCTGCTAGGGATTGCTGGGAAACATGGCTGCTGTGAAAGGGGGCGGGGCTTGTGGTTCTCACCGGTTCCTTACGAAGGTCCACTGTTGGGCCGTCCTCTGCGATGCTGACGCCGTCAGTGCTTTCCACCTCCGCCCGATGAGACTCCTCCACGCTCCTGAGCGCCGCCTTCATGACGCTTCTGGACGCGTTGGAAGGGATATCCACACCCTTCCCCTGGCATACGATCTCCAGATCCTCCTTGGACATTCCGCTGAATTCCGCCATCTTGTGCGTTCTCCTGCGCTGCAGTTACTCCTCTCCTGAGTAACTCGGCTTCTCCAATCGGGTGATGAAAAGCCGCCTGGGATGATCCCACCACTATGCCACCAATTTCTGTGACAGGACGATACCGTACGAAAGCACTCGCAGCTTCCGCGTCCCGTTGACTGCGCACAGAATGGAAGGTCAAGCCGCACGAGGCCTGACCACATAGGGGATTCCCGCTTACCGTCAGTAACCGCCTGTTACTGACTCCACCCACTGCGCTGTGGGCGGGTTCTCGCTGCCACCACCAAACTCCTAACCTGCCGTGGCGTTTGGAACCACGGTTCTGCTCTGTATGTGCCGACGCACTGCTTTACCACACCTGTGTGGTGTCGACGAATCCCCACTAGCCACTTGCTAGGCCTCTACCGGTAGCTGGCGGAAGGCGGAGCTTGGAGACGTCAGGTGCTTCCCTGGACAGCCGGAGAACGGGGCTAGGTTTGGCCTAACCCTGTTGGTCACAAGATGAAGCAGTCTTCTTGAGGCAAAGGTGTTTATTGCTCAAATAACCTTTAAAAAGGCTCCTCCCTATTGCTAGGGGCAACGGCATACAATCAAGATCTTTTCAGCAGAAGAAGATGTTACAATACACACTCCTATGGGCCAACTGCCCTTCTTTTATCCCTCTCCAAGACCCCTTACCACAGGGGGTAAGCCCGCCCTGTGGTGTACAACCAATCAATGTTTACCCATGAGCTGTGCATGCTCTGGTCTCATGCACACCCAACATTGGTCCCTATGGACAGTGGGGAGTGGTCGGTCTCCTTGGACTCTCCCATCTGGGAGAGCAGGGTACTCCCACGGTGCCGTTCAGTCTGGCTGGGGGGAGGTTTTCCCTCCTAAACTGACTTCCAGAAACCTGCCCGGGACCCCTCTCACTGCCTGCAGCCTGGATTTGGGCTCCAGAGCTGGGCAGCCTGGCTCCCCGGTCCAGGTTTCCTGGCCACTACGGCTGATCTCCGTGGAGCTCCAAGAAACCACTCAGCTTGTTTTATAGCTAAGCTGCTTCTCTTTCTCCCTGTGCCCATTGGAACTGTGAGGCTGGATGGGAAAGCATTCCGTTTTTAGGGAAAAGGTCTGGGAGAATCCATCAGCCTGCACAGCCATGGATTCCCCCCTCCTGGGACACACAATCAAGTAAGTGCAATTTCTCTTTAAATACATTACATTTTAAATCACACTGTACATTTCCCTGTAACTATACACTGAGCCTGTGCCCTGCACAGACTCTACATACTCAGGCACTGCAGTGCCTTCCCTAGCCCTGCAGCCTGGCTGCTAGGGCTCTCTGTGTGCTGGAGGTATGGGGCTGGCTTCCCCCATCCTGCAGCCTGCCTTCCTGCCTCTGGGGTTCCAGGGAGCTGGCTCTCCCTGTCCCCCCAGGGTGGCACTACCTTTGTGGCCTCGCCGCACGCAGCGGCGCACCCCCCTGTACCTAAGCCCGGCGGCCCGGGACACTTGTCCCGGCCGCCGTGACTCTGGCTTTGTTTCAGCGCTGAGGCGCCGGGAGCGTAGCTCCCGGACCCCAGCGCTCACCATCCTGCTGGGCAGCCTACTTTCACCCACGCCGCTAGGGAGCCGGCTAGCCCGGTCCCCCATGAGCGGCGCCTGTCTGGTGGCCTCGCTGCAGCGTTCGGCGGGGAGCCGGGCTGCAGCGCACCCCCCTCGCCGGCTAGCAGCCCGGGACGTCCGTCCCGGCTGCTGCGGCTGGCCACCCGTGCTGGGCTGAGGCGCCGGGAGCAGAGCGGCTCTCACAGAGAGCACTGCAGCGGGAGCCGAGCTCCCAGCCGCAGCGCTCACCCTTCTCCCCGGCGCGCACACTCCAGTGCGCCCGGGGCTACACTGACTGCTGCCGGGAGCGGAGCTCCCGGACTCCGGCGGTCAGCGGCTGCCTCCTCTCCCCCGGCGCGCACACTCTGCTGAGCGCGCCGGGGGGCTGTCCTCCCTGCCGTGGTCTCCGGAGAGGTCCGGGACCACGGCACAACCATAAAATACATGCATTTAAACATTTTACACATCACGGCGCCTAGCGACCAACATAATTCAAATTTGGCGCCAAGCGCCCCTTTGTCTTAAAAAATGGCGCCGGGCACTAGGGGTTAACCCCTTCAGTGCCGCAGGCGGCCATTTGCCCCGTGGCTGGGGCTCTCCGGCCACAGAACCTATATACTGACATGCACAGAGAACAGTTACATGTGAGATGCACACTGACACGCACAGAGAATAATTACACATGTCCTATATACTGACACGCACAGAGAACAGTTACATGTGAGATACATATTGACACAGAATAATTACACAGGACTTATATACTGGCACACACAGATAATAATTACACAGGTCCTATATACTGACACGCAGAGAAAAGTTACATGTGAGATACATACAGACACACACAGAGAATAATTGCACGGAACCTATATACTGACACACACAGAAATTAATTACACGGAACCTATATACTGACATGCACAGAGAACAGTTACATGTGAGATGCACACTGACACGCACAGAGAATAATTACACATGTCCTATATACTGACACGCACAGAGAACAGTTACCTGTGAGATACATAGAGACACGTACAGAGAATAATTACACGGAACCTATATACTGACACGCACAGAGAACATTTACCTGTAAGATGCATACAGACCTGATGAGAAAGCAGGTAGGCAGAAACTACATGCTAACACGCACAGTGTACAGTTACGTGGGAGCTGCCTGCTCTGTTATTGGAAACATGTCACACCTGTGACATCATCGTGTTTCCTCTACTTCCTGTTTCTGTCTCGCCCTCTCGCCCCCTCACCACACTGCGCTGGGTTTTCCTGGGTGATTTTTGCGATGTGACTTTATTTTACTGTGACCTTTCCGAGATGTTTCTCTCACGTGACTTCCAGCTCAGGTCCCCAGATAGGAAACCACAGGAGGAAGGTGAGAGCGTGATGGGTGGGGCCAGACATGTAGCGAGTGGAGTATACAGAGAGCAGAGGAGACGCAGGCAGACAGCGAGAGGTACGGGGAGGACCGCAGGACATGCAACCAGACTCCGACAGCGATGAGCCAGGGTACAGCAGTTCCCCGTCCAGCCTCAGACAGGTACTGACCCCGTGGCTTGGCGTATAGGCCGCATGTCTCTGAGCACGCTCTGGTGTCACCTCTCTGCTTTCAGGATTCCTCCGATGATATGAAGAAAGTTCAAAGGAGAGAGAAAAATCGTATTGCAGCGCAGAAGAGTCGCCAGAGGCAGACAGAGAAAGCTGACACGTTACACGTGGTGCGTAAGAGACCAGCATACCTTGTACCACCCATCATACACCTCACATAGACTGGCACAGGAAGCCCCCCCCCCCCCCTCCTTTCCTGTTCCTGCCAGGTCTGCTATACCCTCCAATGTCTACAGCAATGTCCTTCTGTATATAGCATTCACACTGCGCTGTGCACCAATGTCTGTATTCTGTGCATCACTAACAGTATACCCTGCTCTGTACACCATTGTCTGTCTACTGTGCATCGTTACCTCTATAACCTGCTCTGTACCCCATTGTCTATATACTGTGCATTGTTACCTGAATACCCTGCTCTGTACCCCATTGTCTGTATACTGTGCATCCTTACCTCTATACCCTGTATACTGTGCATTGTTACCTGAATACCCTGCTCTGTACACCATTGTCTGTATACTGTGCATTATTACCAGTATACCCTGCTCTGTATCCCATAGTCTGTATACTGTGCATCGTTACCTGAATACCCTGTATACTGTGCATAATTAGCAGTATACCCTGCTCTGTACCCCATTGTCTGTCTACTATGCATCCTTACCTCTATACCCTGTATACTGTGCATTGTTACCTGAATACCCTGCTCTGTACCCCATTGTCTGTATACTGTGCATCCTTACCTCTATACCCTGTATACTGTGCATTGTTACCTGAATACCCTGCTCTGTACCCCATTGTCTGTATACTGTGCATCCTTACCTCTATACCCTGTATACTGTGCATTGTTATCTGAATACCCTGCTCTGTACACCATTGTCTGTATACTGTGCATCCTTACCTCTATACCCTGTATACTGTGCATTATTACCAGTATACCCTGCTTTGTATCCCATAGTCTGTATACTGTGCATCGTTACCTGAATACCCTGTATACTGTGCATAATTAGCAGTATACCCTGCTCTGTACCCCATTGTCTGTATACTGTGCTTCCTTACCTTTATACCCTGTTCTGTACCCAATTGTCTGTATACTGTGCATCGTTACCGCTATACCCTGCTCTGTGCCCCATTGTCTGTATACTGTGCATTGTTACCTGAATACCCTGTATACTGGTCATTATTACCAGTATATTCTGCTCTGTCCCCCATTATATGTATACTGGTCATCATTACCTGAATACCCCGTATACTGTGCATTATTACCAGTATATTCTGCTCTGTACCCCGTTATCTGTATACTGTGCATCACTAACAGTATACCCTGTCCTGTACCCCATTATCGGTATACTGTGCATCACTAACAGTATACCCTGCTCTGTACCCCATTATCTGTATACTGTGCCTCCTTACCTATATATCCTGCTCTGTAGCTCATTATCTGTATACTGTGCACCATTCCCTGTATACTCTGCCCTGTGCACCATTCCCTGTATACTCTGCCCTGTGCACCATTCCCTTTATACACTGCCCTGTGCACCATTCCCTTTATACACTGCCCTGTGCACCATTCCCTTTATACACTGCCCTGTGCACCATTCCCTTTATACTCTGCCCTGTGCACCATTCCCTTTATACACTGCCCTGTGCACCATTCCCTTTATACACTGCCCTGTGCACCATTCCCTTTATATATTGCCCTGTGCACCATTCCCTTTATACACTGCCATGTGCACCATTCCCTGTGTACTCTGCTTTGTGCACCATTCCCTTTATACACTGTCCTGTGCACCATTCCCTTTATACACTGTCCTGTGCACCATTCCCTTTATACACTGCCCTGTGCACCATTCCCTTTATACACTGCCCTGTGCACCATTCCCTTTATACACTGCCCTGTGCACTATTCCCTTTATACACTGCCCTGTGCACTATTCCCTTTATACACTGCCCTGTCCACCTATCCCTTTATACCCTGTCCTGTGCACCATTCCCTTTATACACTGCCCTGTGCACCATTCCCTGTGTACTCTGCTTTGTGCACCATTCCCTTTATACACTGTCCTGTGCACCATTCCCTTTATACACTGCCCTGTGCACCATTCCCTTAATACACTGCCCTGTGCACCATTCCCTTTATACACTGTCCTGTGCACCATTCCCTTTATACACTGCCCTGTGCACCATTCCCTTTATACACTGCCCTGTGCACCATTCCCTTTATACACTGCCCTGTGCACCATTCCCTTTATACACTGCCCTGTGCACCATTCCCTTTGTACACTGTCCTGTGCACCATTCCCTTTGTACACTGTCCTGTGCACCATTCCCTGTGTACTCTGCTTTGTGCACCATTCCCTTTATACACTGTCCTGCGCACCATTCCCTGCGCGCTCTGCCCTGCACACCATTCCCTGCGCATACTGCTCTGCGCCACATTCCCTGCATGTTCTTACTGTGCCACCACGATCCACTGCACCTTATTGGGGTTGCTCTGGCTCACTGACCTACCAGGCATCCACTGAATAAGGAATAGTGGAGAGGTGGTGCAGGATGCTGGGCTGTACACAGTACTGCGGGGTGTAGAGTGCAGTGTTGGCCCAGGGACACAATGGGATCTCAGTGATGATATTTATTAGCTCGTAACACCTGCACCTATGTGCACTTACCACTAGGTGTCAGTGGTGTTACAAGGCTTACTTGGGTTTCTGGCACTTTTATTACACATTTATTACAGTCTGGGGCTGGAGAAGGGTAAACCAGCACCAGTAGCCAATCCAGGCTGACCCTCTTATCTCTGCACTTTTCATTCAGGACAGAGGTTGAGGTGGGGAGAATGGGGAGAGTATGGGCTACAGCTGTATACTCATCTCCTGGCTGGGTCTGCTGTCACCTTAGCAATCATGTGCTCAATGTACTGTGTATAACTAACTCTCTTGCTGGTGACATTGTGAAGGAAGAATGATCGAGATTGGATCGTGCGCTTCTTTCCAATATGGACTAAACAAATAATGTTCTTAATATATAATGTAGTTCAGGTATTGGCAAATAGCGGTTGCCTTGACATGTAAGCTTTTAGTCCAGGTGACTAGGAAGAAGAGCTACAGTAGGGTCTCTTAAAAATAAATGCTTTCGAGTATAGAAGAATTCCTGCTCGCAAACCAATTGGGCTCTGAACTCCAGTGACATGAATAGGGGGCACTACAGTGTGGCATACTGTGAACTAGGGGCATTATGGTGTGGCATACTGTGAATTAGGGGCACTACAGGTGGGTACACTATGAATTGGGGTACTACAGGGTGACATGCTATGAATTCGGAGCACTACAGTGGCACACTATGAATAGGGGGCACTACAGTGTGGCATACTGTAAATAGAGGGCGTTATGGTGTGGCACACTATGAATTAGGGGCACTACAGGTGGGCACACTATGAGTCAGGGTACTACAGGGTGACATAATATGAATTGGAGGCACTACAGTGGCACACTGAATAGGGGGGCACTACTGTGGAACTAAAGTGTGGCATACTGTGAACTGAGGGCACTACGGTGTGGCACACTATGAATTAGGGGCACTACAGGTGGGCACACTGAGTTGGGGTACTACAGGGTGACATGCTATGAGTTGGGGTACTACGGTGGCACACTATAAATAGGGGGAACTACAGTGTGCCACACTATAAATAGGGGGCACTACAGTGTGGCATACTGTGAACTGAGGGCACTACAGTGTGGCACACTATGAATTAGGGGCACTACAGGTGGGCACACTATGGGTGACATGCTATGAGTTGGGGTACTACAGTGGCACAGTATAAATAGGGGGAACTACAGTGTGCCACATTATAAATAGGGGGCACTACAGTGTGGCATACTGTGAATAGAGGGCACTAGTGTGTGACACACTATGATTTAGTCTGGCTTCTAAACTTTTAAGCTGGCTCCTAGATTCTACAGAACTTACAACTACATGCTAATATGGGCAGAAGCTAATCTGAGCAGAGGGTTTTCCAGTAGCAAGTAAGATCGCAACTGCTAATTTATGCACACCCAGAAAACGCCGTCTGAACGGCCATGACACGTCTGTGTTTACCTAGCCTCTCCCCATTCCCACCCCCTAACGCTGTCTTCCTGTCACCGGCCTTGTGACTAATTATTTGCGACTAATTCCTCGGTCCGACTGCAATTGCAGTTCATTCGCTGTGTGCGCACACTGCGGCTCAGACGCATGCAAGTAAGAAAACATCCGATTTGCATACAATAGCCGCTTTGCGACCGTACTTCGATGAGTCCCAGTAATTGGAGGTCCAGCACACGCTGCTCAGTGCTGTGTGCTGCAGCCTGTCCTCTCTCTCCCTGTGGGGGGGAACGATCACATCCGCCGCCCTGGACACCGGCGACCCCCTGTGCGGCGTGCGCACCATCATATGGTCAACATGCATTACATCAACGGGGTCAAAAGGTTGACCAGTAAAAGGTAGATAGCACTTAAGACCGACGGGTTAACTGTGGTAACAGTGGTGATAAAACATAGAAAATGACACCCAAAAAAACAAAAACTTGTGTCAACCTTTTTTGTGTCGATTGTCTGACCCTGTCGACCCTTTCTGCTGGCTACCTTTTGACCCTGTCAGTCTTATGCTTGTTTACCATATGGGGCGGCCTAATGACTGTCTCTATAATTACCGTAGATCTTATATACCACACCCATTAGCAGCTGTATATCGCTGTAACACACTCTGTAGTTACCGCACTTTTTAATGTCTCTTAGCACAAAGGTTAACAAACTACTGATATCCAGTCATCAGTGGTAACTATTGGGTTAATTGACTAGTTAACAAACACACTGGTCAATTAACCTAATACCGTCGATAACTGGATATTAGTAGTTTGATAATGAAATCATAGTATAACCTTTGTGCTATGAGACACTGAATAGAGTGGTGAAACGCCTTTCTTATCCATTAACCTGTTCAGCACAGGTGATGGCAATCATACATTACCAGGAAAGTGCAGGAACAGAGCATTTTATCCCTCATGGAGAGGGTCAGGTAGGCAAGTATGCTCCAGTTACGCTATTGCAGCCGCTGATTCCCCCGTCTCCTCCTCTCCTCCCCCGTCTGCTCCGTCTCCTCTGCTGCTCTCCCGCTGCTCCCCCCACCGCAGACATCTCTCTCACCATCCCGCACCGCGCCGCTGACAGCTCCCCCCTCACCTCCGGCGCCGCTGACAGCTCCCCCCTCACCTCCGGCGCCGCTGACAGCTCCCCCCTCACCTCCGGCGCCGCTGACAACTCCCCCCTCTTCTCCGGCGCCACTGACAGCTTCCCCCTCACCTCCGGCGCCACTGACAGCTTCCCCCTCACCCCCGGCGCCGTTGACAGCTCACCCCCCCCGGCACAGCTGACAGCTCACCCCCCGACACAGCTGACAGCTCACCCCCCGACACAGCTGACAGCTCACCCCCCGACACAGCTGACAGCTCACCCCCCGACACAGCTGACAGCTCACTCCCCGACACAGCTGACAGCTCACTCCCCGACACAGCTGACAGCTCACTCCCCGACAAAGCTGACAGCTCCCACTTCACCCCCGGCGCCGCTGACAGCTCACCCCCCGGCACAGCTGACAGCTCCCCCCTCACCTCCGGCGCCGCTGACAGCTCCCCCCTCACCACCGCTGACGGCTCACCCCCCGGCACAGCTGACAGTTCTCCCCCTCACCCCCGTCGCCATAGACAGCTTCCCCTGATGCCGCTGTCAGCGCACCCGCAGCGCTGACAGCAGCAGCAGGTCAGGAAACCGGGAGCGGCCAAATCCGACAGTCGGATTTGGCCGCTCTTTGAATAGGGGTTGGCGGGTCCATTCCGACAACTGCATGTCGGAATGGACCCGACTCTTAATGAATATACCCCTAAAAGGGAAATCCATGAGCAGAGCATTCTGTCCCTCCTGGAGAGGGTCATGTTGGGAGGTATGAGGTACGCTCATGTAATAACCCCGTCTATATTCTATTCTTGTCAGTGTTAGGACACAAGTGTATTCCTTAATGTATATACACGGTTAATACCAAACTGAGAAATCAGCATACAATTAATGTTTTAATCACATATTTAATTCATTATTTCACTTATTAAGACATCTTTTACCATATTATACTGGTGAGGAAATTTTAATAAAACCCAATAAAGGTTATGAGGGAGATGTACTAAGGGGTGGTCTTCAGTTTTGGACCCCGACAGCCTGCATACCATTCTACACCCATACTAAGCAGCAGAGGAGTGAGCCAGTGGAGAAGTTGCCCATGGAAACCAATCAGCTGCTCTGTATCATTTTATAGTATGCAAATTATAAATGTTACTTCAATGCTGATTGGTTGTCATGGGCAACTTCTCCACAGGCTCACTTCTCCGCTCTTTTCACTGCTTAGTACATCTCCCCCTATATTTTATATAATTTCCCAGTGCGCCAACATAAAGGCAATTCTTTCTCTGTTTGTGGTTTTATCCATGTAAGTAGTAAGTCAGTGATAAATACGTTTCTCCCAAGCATGGCATGGGGAAAGTTCTAGTGAATTACGAGGTGGTGTTAAAGTGGTCAGAGGGTGGGATTACACGGCCGTTTCACAGTTAGCGGCCTGCGCGGATACCGTGGCTAGGAGTTCTGCCGGTGGTCATCTGTTAATGGCAGAGAAAGCGGCGACGTGGCCTGTGCCAGCGTATCCTGATGAGCTCGGTAACTGAATCTCACCGACGTGTTTCTTATTCCTCTGCAGGAGAGCGAGAATCTGGAGCGGCTGAACTCCACTCTGCGCAGGGAAATCCGCGGCCTGCGCGAGGAGCTGAAGTATTTGACGTGCGTCCTGAGCAGTCACCAGTCTGTGTGCGTCCTGGGAGGCCAGAAGCAGCCGGCGTTCCAGTCACGCTATCAGCACTGACACACGTGTGCCTCATAGACTGTTATCCGGAGGTTCCAGGACACGACAGGCCCGGTATCGCACACTGCGTGTAGTACTGTTATCTGGATTCTCAACCTGTATTTCTGCAGCTGAGCCGACGGCATCTGTCCAGAGTTCCCCATTTCTGTTTCACAATTACAGAACCTTTTATAAAACCTTGTGAGTCATACGTGCTGATTTCCACCGAAACATCAACTTCGTGCGAGGAAGACATGATACACGCACATGTGAGTGTTCCAATAGTCATACCTCCACCGGGGTACATGTGAGTGTGCTTCTATAGTCATACCTCCACCGGGGTACATGTGAGTGTGCGTCTATAGTCATACCTCCACCGGGGTACATGTGAGTGTGCGTCTATAGTCATACCTCCACCGGGGTACATGTGAGTGTTCCAATAGTCATACCTCCACCGGGGGACATGTGAGTGTGCGTCTATAGTCATACCTCCACCGGGGGACATGGGAGTGTGCTTCTATAGTCATACCTCCACCGGGGTACATGTGAGTGTGCTTCTATAGTCATACCTCCACCGGGGTACGTGTGAGTGTGCTTCTATAGTCATACCTCCACCGGGGTACATGTGAGTGTGCGTCTATAGTCATACCTCCACCGGGGGACATGTGAGTGTGCTTCTATAGTCATACCTCCACCGGGGTACGTGTGAGTGTGCTTCTATAGTCATACCTCCACCAGGGGACATGTGAGTGTGCTTCTATAGTCATACCTCCACCGGGGTACATGTAAGTGTGCTTCTATAGTCATACCTCCACCGGGTACATGTGAGTGTGCTTCTATAGTCATACCTCCACCGGGGTACATGTGAGTGTGCTTCTATAGTCATACCTCCACCGGGGTACATGTGAGTGTGCTTCTATAGTCATACCTCCACTGGGTACATGTGAGTGTACTTCTATAGTCATACCTCCACCGGGGGACGTGTGAGTGTGCTTCTATAGTCATACCTCCACCGGGGTACGTGTGAGTGTGCTTCTATAGTCATACCTCCACCGGGGGACATGTGAGTGTGCTTCTATAGTCATACCTCCACCGGGGTACCTGTGAGTGTGCTTCTATAGTCATACCTCCACCGGGTACATGTGAGTGTGCTTCTATAGTCATACCTCCACCTTGGTACATGTGAGTGTGCTTCTATAGTCATACCTCCACTGGGTACATGTGAGTGTACTTCTATAGTCATACCTCCACCTGGGTACATGTGAGTGTGCTTCTATAGTCATACCTCCACCGGGGTACGTGTGAGTGTGCTTCTATAGTCATACCTCCACCGGGGTACATGTGAGTGTGCTTCTATAGTCATACCTCCATCAGGGTACATGTGAGTGTACTTCTATAGTCATACCTCCACCGGGGTACATGTGAGTGTGCTTCTATAGTCATACCTCCACCGGGGTACATGTGAGTGTGCGTCTATAGTCATACCTCCACCGGGGGACATGTGAGTGTGCTTCTATAGTCATACCTCCACCAGGGTACATGTGAGTGTGCTTCTATAGTCATACCTCCACCGGGGGACATGTGAGTGTGCGTCTATAGTCATACCTCCACCGGGGTACATGTGAGTGTGCTTCTATAGTCATACCTCCACCGGGGTACATGTGAGTGTGCGTCTATAGTCATACCTCCACCGGGGTACATGTGAGTGTGCTTCTATAGTCATACCTCCACCGGGGTACATGTGAGTGTGCTTCTATAGTCATACCTCCACCGGGTACATGTGAGTGTGCTTCTATAGTCATACCTCCACCTTGGTACATGTGAGTGTGCTTCTATAGTCATACCTCCACTGGGTACATGTGAGTGTACTTCTATAGTCATACCTCCACCTGGGTACATGTGAGTGTGCTTCTATAGTCATACCTCCACCGGGGTACGTGTGAGTGTGCTTCTATAGTCATACCTCCACCGGGGTACATGTGAGTGTGCTTCTATAGTCATACCTCCATCAGGGTACATGTGAGTGTACTTCTTGAGTGTGCTTCTATAGTCATACCTCCACCGGGGTACATGTGAGTGTGCGTCTATAGTCATACCTCCACCGGGGGACATGTGAGTGTGCTTCTATAGTCATACCTCCACCAGGGTACATGTGAGTGTGCTTCTATAGTCATACCTCCACCGGGGGACATGTGAGTGTGCGTCTATAGTCATACCTCCACCGGGGTACATGTGAGTGTGCTTCTATAGTCATACCTCCACCGGGGTACATGTGAGTGTGCGTCTATAGTCATACCTCCACCGGGGTACATGTGAGTGTGCTTCTATAGTCATACCTCCACCGGGGTACATGTGAGTGTGCTTCTATAGTCATACCTCCACTGGGTACATGTGAGTGTGCTTCTATAGTCATACCTCCACCGGGGTACATGTGAGTGTGCTTCTATAGTCATACCTCCATCGGGGTACATGTGAGTGTGCTTCTATAGTCATACCTCCACCTTGGTACATGTGAGTGTGCTTCTATAGTCATACCTCCACTGGGTACATGTGAGTGTGCTTCTATAGTCATACCTCCACCGGGGTACATGTGAGTGTGCGTCTATAGTCATACCTCCACCGGGGTACATGTGAGTGTGCTTCTATAGTCATACCTCCACCGGGGGACATGTGAGTGTGCGTCTATAGTCATACCTCCACCGGGGTACATGTGAGTGTGCTTCTATAGTCATACCTCCACCTTGGTACATGTGAGTGTGCTTCTATAGTCATACCTCCACTGGGTACATGTGAGTGTGCTTCTATAGTCATACCTCCACCGGGGTACATGTGAGTGTGCGTCTATAGTCATACCTCCACCGGGGTACATGTGAGTGTGCTTCTATAGTCATACCTCCACCGGGGGACATGTATGTGAGTGTGCGTCTATAGTCATACCTCCACCGGGGTACATGTGAGTGTGCTTCTATAGTCATACCTCCACCGGGGTACATGTGAGTGTGCGTCTATAGTCATACCTCCACCGGGGTACATGTGAGTGTGCTTCTATAGTCATACCTCCACCTTGGTACATGTGAGTGTGCTTCTATAGTCATACCTCCACTGGGTACATGTGAGTGTGCTTCTATAGTCATACCTCCACCGGGGTACATGTGAGTGTGCTTCTATAGTCATACCTCCACCGGGGTACATGTGAGTGTGCTTCTATAGTCATACCTCCATCGGGGTACATGTGAGTGTGCTTCTATAGTCATACCTCCACCTTGGTACATGTGAGTGTGCTTCTATAGTCATACCTCCACCGGGTACATGTGAGTGTGCTTCTATAGTCATACCTCCACTGGGGTACATGTGAGTGTGCTTCTATAGTCATACCTCCATCTGGGTACATGTGAGTGTGTTTCTATAGTCATACCTCCACCGGGGTACATGTGAGTGTGCTTCTATAGTCATACCTCCATCTGGGTACATGTGAGTGTGCTTCTATAGTCATACCTCCATCTGGGTACATGTGAGTGTGTTTCTATAGTCATACCTCCACCGGGGTACATGTGAGTGTGCTTCTATAGTCATACCTCCACCGGGGTACATGTGAGTGTGCTTCTATAGTCATAACCTCCATCTGGGTACATGTGAGTGTGCTTCTATAGTCATACCTCCACTCTGGGGTACATGTGAGTGTGCTTCTATAGTGATACCTCCATCAGGGTACATGTGAGTGGGTTCCTATGCCTCCGCCTGGGAACATGTATGTTCACAGCAGGTTATTGACAATTAAAGGAACCCCTAAGACAGAGGCTAAAACCACAGATAATGTAAGGACAGAGAGAGAGCAGGCTGGTGGAGTAAGCCCATCCTGTCACATATTCCTGTTACCGTCACACTGATCACTGATTATTACCCGCCATTATCACAGATTTCACTTCTTATCCATTCATCACAACTTATCAGGTCACTCGGCCTTATAATAAAGGTACCATGTGCCATGTGCTCTCAGTGTGAGTGGACTCTCACGGGCCCTTGTAGAGAGTCAGCCTCTGCTTGCCCTTACCAATATCCAAGAACAGAACTTGGAAGAGGTGTCATTACCTACATGATGAGATTTCCCAGCAGCACCTGGGCTACATAAGCGCTGATGTTATTGTATTCTGAGGTGCAGAGCGCGTGACTGCTGATCCGGGAACTGATAACGTATATATTATAGGGTGCAGAGTCCGCAGCCGCAAGGGCTGATTCTTAATGCGTGCCAGGAGCAGCGTGGCAGATAATGGCACTGTACCATAGGCTGATCCAAACTTGCCGACTCTCCCAGAAGTTGGTCGAGACTCACAACTTTTCAGGTTGTCCACCACAATCCCCGGAAGCATAGGAGGATCACCCTGCACCACTTTCTAGCGCAGCAGGAAGGATGGGGAGATTATCACGGGAATTGGTGGCACTGTATAGAGGGGGTGGGGCTAAATGACACAATTCGCACAGTTTTAGTCCCACCCCCTCCCCGACTTGCAAATTGTGGCATTTTATCTGTGGTGAGGGTGGCACCTAATGATACGATAGATGGCCCGCCCCCTCAAGTGTCCAATAGCATCTCCTCAGCAGGTTTCTCCCGGAGCGGAGACTAGAAAAGCTGGAAAGATTGGGCTGATCCAGAGTGGAGAGTGTAAGTTGGCACCAGTGTCGGAATCGAGCATGAAGGGCCCCCTGGGGAATGCAGTATTAGGGGCCCAAACTTAAGAGCTGCGGACAGCCACCAGAGCTGGAGTGGACGGCCACCAATGAAGAACGTGGCCAAACATTACAGAGGACATGCAAACAGCAGGTTCCCTTTATAAAGGAGGGGGCAGGGGTGTGTCAGGATCACCCCCTTTGATTGGCAGGAGGGCTAATATTGGTGTAGTTTCCAAAGAAACAAACCAAACTCCCATGTTCATCATTGATCCTGCACCAACGTTACTGGCCCCTAAAGAAGTGGGTGGGATTCTCAGACAGTGGGGCCCACCAGGTATTTCCCCTATACACCTGTGGGCCAGTCCAACCCTGAATAGTGCTGTACCATAGGCTGATCCATAATGTGTTCCAAGGTGCAAAGCATAAGAGCCCTATCCTCTCAGGTAATGATCTCTAATGTATTCCATGGTGCACAATGTAAGAGCGTTGCCCCAGGGACTGATCCTTAATGTATCCCGGGGTGCAGAGTGTAAGAGCGCTGTACAGGGACTGATCCTTAATGTATCCCGGGGTGCAGAGTGTAAGAGTGCTGTACAGGAACTGATCCTTAATGTATCCCGGGGTCCAGAGTGTAAAAGCGCTGTCCCAGGGACTGATCCTTAATGTATCCCGGGGTGCAGAGTGTAAGAGCGCTGTACAGGAACTGATCCTTAATCTTTCCCGGGGTGCAGAGTGCAAGAGCGCCATCCCAGGGACTGATCCTTAATGTATCTCAGTGTGCAAAGTGTAAGAGCGCCATTCCAGGGACTGATCCTTAATGTATCTCAGTGTGCAGAGTGTAAGAGCGCCATCCCAGGGACTGATCCTTAATGTATCCCGGGGTGCACAGTGTAAGAGAGCCATCCCAGGGACTGATCCTTAATGTATCCCGGGGTGCAGGGTGTAAGAGCGCCATTCCAGGGACTGATCCTTAATGTATCTCAGTGTGCAGAGTGTAAGAGCGCCATCCCAGGGACTGATCCTTAATGTATCCCGGGGTGCACAGTGTAAGAGAGCCATCCCAGGGACTGATCCTTAATGTATCCCGGGGTGCAGGGTGTAAGAGCGCCATTCCAGGGACTGATCCTTAATGTATCCCGGGGTGCAGGGTGTAAGAGCGCCATTCCAGGGACTGATCCTTAATGTATCCCGGGGTGCAGGGTGTAAGAGCGCCATCCCAGGGACTGATCCTTAATGTATCCCGGGGTGCAGGGTGTAAGAGCGCCATTCCAGGGACTGATCCTTAATGTATCTCAGTGTGCAGAGTGTAAGCGCGCCATCCCAAGGACTGATCCTTAATGTATCCCGGGGTGCAGGGTGTAAGAGCGCCATTCCAGGGACTGATCCTTAATGTATCCCAGGGTGCAGGGTGTAAGAGCGCCATTCCAGGGACTGATCCTTAATGTATCCCGGGGTGCAGGGTGTAAGAGCGCCATTCCAGGGACTGATCCTTAATGTATCCCGGGGTGCAGGGTGTAAGAGCGCCATTCCAGGGACTGATCCTTAATGTATCCCGGGGTGCAGGGTGTAAGAGCGCCATCCCAGGGACTGATCCTTAATGTATCCCGGGGTGCAGGGTGTAAGAGCGCCATTCCAGGGACTGATCCTTAATGTATCTCAGTGTGCAGAGTGTAAGAGCGCCATCCCAAGGACTGATCCTTAATGTATCCCGGGGTGCAGGGTGTAAGAGCGCCATTCCAGGGACTGATCCTTAATGTATCCCGGGGTGCAGGGTGTAAGAGCGCCATTCCAGGGACTGATCCTTAATGTATCCCGGGGTGCAGGGTGTAAGAGCGCCATTCCAGGGACTGATCCTTAATGTATCCCGGGGTGCAGGGTGTAAGAGCGCCATCCCAGGGACTGATCCTTAATGTATCCCGGGGTGCAGGGTGTAAGAGCGCCATTCCAGGGACTGATCCTTAATGTATCTCAGTGTGCAGAGTGTAAGAGCGCCATCCCAGGGACTGATCCTTAATGTATCCCGGGGTGCAGGGTGTAAGAGCGCCATTCCAGGGACTGATCCTTAATGTATCCCGGGGTGCAGGGTGTAAGAGCGCCATCCCAGGGACTGATCCTTAATGTATCCCGGGGTGCAGGGTGTAAGAGCGCCATTCCAGGGACTGATCCTTAATGTATCCCGGGGTGCAGGGTGTAAGAGCGCCATTCCAGGGACTGATCCTTAATGTATCCCGGGGTGCAGGGTGTAAGAGCGCCATTCCAGGGACTGATCCTTAATGTATCCCGGGGTGCAGGGTGTAAGAGCGCCATCCCAGGGACTGATCCTTAATGTATCCTGGGGTGCAGGGTGTAAGAGCGCCATCCCAGGGACTGATCCTTAATGTATCCCGGGGTGCAGGGTGTAAGAGCGCCATTCCAAGGACTGATCCTTAATGTATCTCAGTGTGCAGAGTGCAAGAGCGCCATCCCAGGGACTGATCCTTAATGTATCCCGGGGTGCAGGGTGTAAGAGCGCCATTCCAGGGACTGATCCTTAATGTATCCCGGGGTGCAGGGTGTAAGAGCGCCATTCCAGGGACTGATCCTTAATGTATCCCGGGGTGCAGGGTGTAAGAGCGCCATCCCAGGGACTGATCCTTAATGTATCCCGGGGTGCAGGGTGTAAGAGCGCCATTCCAGGGACTGATCCTTAATGTATCCCGGGGTGCAGGGTGTAAGAGCGCCATTCCAGGGACTGATCCTTAATGTATCCCGGGGTGCAGGGTGTAAGAGCGCCATTCCAGGGACTGATCCTTAATGTATCCCGGGGTGCACAGTGTAAGAGCGCCATCCCAGGGACTGATCTTTAATGTGTCTCAGGGTGCAGAGTGTAAGAGCGCCATCCCAGGGACTGATCCTTAATGTATCCCGGGGTGCACAGTGTAAGAGCGCCATCCCAGGGACTAATCTTTAATGTATCCCGGGGTGCAGAGTGTAAGAGCGACATCCCAGGGACTGATCCTTAATGTATCTCAGGGTGCAGAGTATAAGAGCGCCATCCCAGGGACTGATCCTTAATGTATCTCAGTGTGCAGAGTGTAAGAGCGCCATCCCAGGGACTGATCCTTAATGTATCCCGGGGTGCACAGTGTAAGAGCGCCATTCCAGGGACTGATCCTTAATGTATCCCGGGGTGCAGAGTGTAAGAGCGCCATCCCAGGGACTGATCCTTAATGTGTCTCAGGGTGCAGAGTGTAAGAGCGCCATCCCAGGGACTGATCCTTAATGTGTCTCAGGGTGCAGAGTGTAAGAGCGCCATCCCAGGGACTGATCCTTAATGTATCCCGGGGTGCACAGTGTAAGAGCGCCATTCCAGGGACTGATCCTTAATGTATACCGGGGTGCACAGTATAAGAGCGCCATCCCAGGGACTGAGCCTTCATGTATCTCAGGGTGCAGAGTCTAAGAGAATATTACTTGGTGCCACATTCCTCAGCATTAATTGGTGGCACAATCTGCCAGGATTGCGCATTCATCTCACTCTGGGCCAGGGGCCAAAGGCCCGGCGATCCCCGTGTGAAACGGTCTGCGTGTTCCTCCCATATCAGGTCAGTCTATCAGTTTCTGTTTATTGTGCTCAAGGTTTAAGTAGCAGGAGAGTCTGATATCACCGAAGCTGGGAGAGTCCGAGGGGATGATCCAGGGGCCACACACGTCCCAGGGCCAATACGTGTTGTGTAAGTAACATGGGCTAATATTGCTTATATATGAATGTTATTATTATTCTTTTTACATAAGGTGGGTTCAAACTAAGGAATAACAAAGTACAATAATTACACACATGTAAAGCAGATCTTATGTGTCATATTTTATTACAGTAACTGTCATTTATCAAATATTTGCACTTACCACACCTGAGTATTGTATATGGATAAAGCTTTTACAACATGGTTGCCTACCCTCCCTCATTCTGCAGGAGACTCCCTGAAATAGCAGCGATCTCCCTGACTCCCTGAATAGACCAGCAATCTCCCTGATTGCACCTTACCCCCATTATATAGCTGTTACATTCTTGTGAGGAAAAAAAAAAATCAGAGATACATACATTCAGATGGGCTCATCAGCGCCACTTACCTGTATTGGGTATAAGACACAATGATCCCTATGGCTACATGCATTTTAAAAAAAGGTTTCTCGTGGCCACTTACAGTATATGGAGCCTCGCGTAAAACACAATACACAAACAAATCCTGCAAAATATCAGTGTCTTTTCTTCAACACGTAGCTCTTACTAACTTTGGGGCTCAGTTACATTTGTATGTAAGTCATTTTCATGACGCGCCTCTCAGATGTAGCAGTGGGATCCGGTCTGAAGATCGACAGTGTCTAGGTCGACAATGTTTAGGTCGACCACTATAGGTCGACAGTCACTAGGTCGACATGGATGGAAGGTCGACAGGGTTTCTAGGTCGACATGTGATAGGTCGACATGAGTTTTTCACATTTTTTTTTATTTTTTATTTTTTCATACTTAACGATCCACGTGGACTACGATTGGAACGGTAAAGTGTGCCGAGCGAAGCGGTAGCGGAGCGAAGGCACCATGCCCGAAGCATGGCGAGCGAAGCGGTGCACTAATTTGGGATCCCGGTCACTTTACGTAGAAAACGACACAAAAAAAAAAAAATCCTCATGTCGACCTTTAGACCTGTCGACCTAGCACATGTCGACCTAGAAACCCTGTCGACCTTCCATCCATGTCGACCTAGTGACTGTCGACCTATAGTGGTCGACCTAAACATTGTCGACCTAGATACTGTCGATAAAACGAACCACACCCGTAGCAGTACGCGCCCGCGCTGATAGGTGTCACTTTCACAATCTCCCTGAAATGCTTATTCAAAAGTAGGCAAGTTTGTCTTACAACCTTTATCGTATCCTATCTGCCCCCATTGTTCTCTGACTCAGTGGTTATGTGCCACAGGTCAGAGGTGACCTCAGTACAGTGTCAAGTTGCAGTGAGTTGGCGTGTACTTTGTGTGTTACACATGTGTATAGAGCAGAGTCCACATACTAACAGAGATCTATTGTGATACTGAGATCTGCCCTTTATTACCCTGAACATGAGATAAGCGTTACAGTCCATCCCCGCGTCCTTACCTCCAAAGGAAAGTTTCTGGACCCAAGATGTCTCTGAGAATTACTCACAATATACACAACTGTGCAAATATACAGACTAGGAAGATATACTGAGAGTTACAGGACATGAGAAGTAGTACTGAGTTCATATATACAGAATAGGGAGAGGCACTGAGAGTTACAAAACAGGAGAAGTAGTACTGTGTATCTGACCTGTGAGAGGCAGTGAGAGTCACAGGACAGGATAAGTAGTACTGTGTACCTGTTCATACATACAGAATAGGAAGATATACTGAGAGTTACAGGACAGGAGAAGTAGTACTGAGTTCATATATACAGTATAGGGAGAGGCAGCGAGAGTTACAGAATATGAGAAGTAGTACTGTGTACTTGACCTGTGAGAGTGAGAGGCAGTGAGAGTCACAGGACAGGATAAGTAGTACTGTGTACCTGTTCATACATACAGAATAGGGAGAGGCACTGAGAGTTACAGAACAGGGGAAGTAGTACTGTGTACCTGTTCATACATACAGAATAGGAAGATATACTGAGAGTTACAGGACAGGAGAAGTAGTACTGAGTTCATATATACAGTATAGGGAGAGGCAGCGAGAGTTACAGAACATGAGAAGTAGTACTGTGTACTTGACCTGTGAGAGTGAGAGGCAGTGAGAGTCACAGGACAGGATAAGTAGTACTGTGTACCTGTTCATACATACAGAATAGGGAGAGGCACTGAGAGTTACAGAACAGGGGAAGTAGTACTGCGTACCTGTTCATACATACAGAATAGGGAGAGGCACTGAGAGTTACAGAACAGGGGGAGTAGTACTGCGTACCTGTTCATACATACAGAATAGGGAGAGGCACTGAGAGTTACAGAGCAGGGGAAGTAGTACTGTGTACCTGACCTGTGAGAGGCAGTGAGAGTTACAGGACAGGATAAGTAGTACAGTGTACCTGTTCATACATACAGAATAGGGAGAGGCACTGAGAGTTACAGAACATGAGAAGTAGTACTGTGTACCTGACCTGTGAGAGGCAGTGGGAGTTACAGGACAGGATAAGTAGTACTGTGTACCTGTTCATACATACAGAATAGGGAGAGGCACTGAGAGTTACAGGAGAAGTAGTACTGTGTACTTGTTTATACATACAGAGCAAGATAGATACAGTAGTATTTCCATGTATACAGGAGAGAGAGGCTCTCTGACTGGGATTTGCACCCAGTAATGTGGTGTAATGTTACCGCCTCACAGCACTGAGGTCCTGGGTTAGATTCCCATCATGGCCCTAACTGTGTGGAATTTGTATATTCTCCCGGTATCTGCGTGGGTTTCCTCCCACACTCCAAAAATATACTGGTAGGTTAATTGGCTCCTGAGAAAAGTATAAGTGTGTAGGTGCACATGCGTTTAGGGCAGACTAGATGGGCCAAGTGGTTCTTATATGCCGTCACGTTCTATGTTTCTATTGTTTGTATATACAGTACTGTGGCAAAAAGGTTAGTTTGCCACAGACTGTTATTGGAGAGACTAAAGGGCCCCATACGCTACCGCAACATGTCCATCTGACATGTCCCGGGCGATCACCCCCGGCAGCCTCCCGGGGGATCAGTATCGCCCACGATACATTGTATGTGTCCTTTTGCATACAATGTATCTTGGTCAGTCCTGGCCGATACCAGCCACGCCTGCGGGGTCGGACCAGATTGAATGTGCAGCACATTCAATCTGGAGGATCCAATCCGATGCTCACGGGAACGCGCATTGGATCGGATTGGAAACGCCTCCAAAATGCCTGATTTAATCTGATATATCGAGACGAATGCCCGAAATCGGATAAAATCGGGCATTATAGTCCTAGCGTATGGGGCCCTTTAGGCTTCCTCTGAGAGTCTGCAGGCTTACGCTGCACACAGGGTTAATCCTTCACATGTTTCTACACATACAAACACAGCTTTACAGGTGGATCACATGGGTGTGAATACAGCGCAAAAGAAGTAGCACTGTGCACTTGCCCATACTAACAGTGCAGGGAAAGACACTGACTTATACCAATATACGACCCAAGAGAAGTAGTGCTGTGCACCTGCCCATACTAACAGTGCAGGGAAAGACACTGACTTATACCAATATATGGCACACAAGAAGTAGTGCTGTGCACCTGCCCATACTTACAGTGCAGGGAAAGACACTGACTTATACCAATATACGGCACACGAGAAGTAGTGCTGTGCACCTGCCCATACTTACAGTACAGGGAAAGACACTGACTTATACCAATATACGGCACAAGAGAAGTAGTGCTGTGCACCTGCCCATAATTACAGTGCAGGGAAAGACACTGACTTATACCAATATACGGCACAAGAGAAGTAGTGCTGTGCACCTGCCCATACTTACAGTGCAGGGAAAGACACTGACTTATACCAATATACGGCACACAAGAAGTAGTGCTGTGCACCTGCCCATACTTACGACACTGACTTATACCAATATACGGCACAAGAGAAGTAGTGCTGTGCGGCCGCTGCGCGTGCACACTCCACAAAAGGATTTAGACTGCGATCGCTGCCGCGATCCAGTCTGAATTATTTCCTGTATATACACATACATAATACACACTCCAAACACTATACACACTCTACACAATATACAT
This sequence comes from Pseudophryne corroboree, assembly GCF_028390025.1. NCBI lineage: Eukaryota > Metazoa > Chordata > Amphibia > Anura > Myobatrachidae > Pseudophryne > Pseudophryne corroboree. The sequence continues at coordinate 159,514,767 of NC_086455.1, read as the reverse complement.
GTACAGTACACAGTGCACATTCCAAACATTTGACACGATACACATGTACACAATGCACATGTACACAATGCACACTCCAAACAATATACCTGTACAGTACACAATGCACACTCCAAACATTACACACAATATACATGTACACAATGCACACTCCAAACATTACACACAATGCACACTCCAAACAATATACATGTAGAGTACACAATGCACACTCCAATCATGACACACAAGAAACATGTACACAATGCACACTCCAAACATTACACACAATATACATGTACACAATACACACTCCAAACATTACACACAATATACATGTACACAATACACACTCCAAACATTACACACAATATACATGTACACAATGCACACTCCAAACAATATACCTGTACAGTACACAAAGCACACTCCAAACATTACACACAATGCACACTCCAAACAATATACATGTAGAGTACACAATGCACACTCCAATCATGACACACAAGAAACATGTACACAATGCACACTCCAAACAATATACATGTACAGTACACAATGCACACTCCAAACATTACACACAATAAACATGTACACAATGCACAGCTGTTGTAGAACTACACATCCCAGCATGCTGGTCTAGGGTCAGGGCCTGTACTCTGGCCACTGTTGGCACCAGCTGCATTTATTCCTATTACTATGTTACTTTCTACACATCAGAGAGATGACTGAAGTATATAACATGATTGGTGTAACAATAGCATTACTATTATTATTATTATTATTATTATTATTATGTGTTAGTGTTACTATTATACGTTATCTGATTGGCTGACACGGGGTAATGTAAGTTGAGAGAGGTGTGGCCACAGGGAGGGCGGGGCCGGAATTGTCCACGTGGTTGATCTTAGACATTAAAGATCTCTTCTGTGTGCTAGCCAATCAGCGACGAGGGGGCGGGGCTCATAACTTGCCGGGATCTGAAAACTTTCTTACAAAGACACAAATCCCTGACAAAGAGACAGCCAGGGAGAGAGAGAGGCTGGGACAGTCAGGGAGAGGGGGACAGTCAGGGGGGGGAGAGAGAGAGAGAGAGAGGGACAGTCAGGGAGAGAGAGGCTGGGACAGTCAGGGAGAGAGAGGGACAGGGACAGTCAGGGAGAGAGAGGTTGAGACAGTCAGGGAGTGACTGAGACAGCCAGGGAGAGAGAGACAGGGACAGTTCGGGAGAGGGAGACAGTCAGGGAGAGAAGCTGAGACAGCCAGGGAGCCTTATCTATAGACAAAAGCCTTATCTACAGAGACAGAGACAGAATTTAACATACACAAGAAGAGCTTGAGAGACAGACACAGACAGCCTGATACATTCACACTGAGACAAAGAAAGCTAGACAGGGTGACATACATACAGAGACAGCTAGAGACTGAGTCACAGAGACAGCCTGGGATATACAAAGAGGGCTAGAGAAAACCTGAGATAAACAGAGTGCCAGAGACTCACCGACACCCACACACACAGGACATTGTGACAGGTGGAGAGAGAGAGAGAGAGAGAGAGAGAGAGAGCAGCAAAACAGGAAGAGAGTGAACTGCAGCATGTGGCAGAAACACCGCACATAGAGGAACTGTGTGTGGGACAGAGGGGACTGACAGAGGGTGGGAGGGCAGGGGACTGGGAGTGCAGACTAGGACAGAGGCACGGGACTGGGAGTACAGGCAGGGGCAGGGGACTGGGAGTGCAGCCTAGGACAGGAGACTGGGGACAGGGAAATGGGACCGGGAGTACAGGCTGGGAGTGCAGACTAGGACAGGGGCAGGGGAAAGGGAGTGCAGATTGGGACAGGGGACTGGGAGCGCAGACTAGGACAGGAGACTGGGGACAGGGAAATGGGGCCGGGAGTACAGGCTGGGAGTGCAGACTAGGACAGGGGCAGGGGAAAGGGAGTGCAGATTGGGACAGGGGACTGGGAGCGCAGACTAGGACAGGGGCAGGGGAAAGGGAGTGCAGATTGGGACAGGGGACTGGGAGCGCAGACTAGGACAGGGGCAGGGGAAAGGGAGTGCAGATTGGGACAGGGGACTGGGAGCGCAGATTAGGACAGGGGCAGGGGAAAGGAGGCACAGACTGGGGCAAAGGGGACTAACATTTTGTGGGTTGGTTTTTCAGAGATCGGACACTGGGGCAGTAAGACGTACAGAGAGGAGGGTGAGAGAGACCTACAAAGGACACACCGGAATGAAAGTAACAGAGGAATAGTCAGCTGCTGGGTCCAGTGATTGGTCAGACCTGACAGGAGATTGGTTTATTTGGAGAGGTGCACGTTACCACCTCGCCTCTCTCTGCCTGCAGGTGGATTGTGGGAACCTGGTACCTCTAACCCCCCCCCTCCCCCCATCCTTGTGAGCGGAGCAGCAATGCAGAAAAAGATGCTATCAGAGAAGCTCTCAGGGAAGGAACTGCTGGACCCCACAAGCTACCATCATACTCAGGATAACGGTGCGTCTGCAGACACAGAAACCCATGAGCAGGTCACCATGACCCCATCTATGACTCCAGAAACCAAACTCTACACCCGCCGCTGGTTCATGGTTCTTCTCTTCAGCTCGTACTCTCTGTGTAACGCGTTTCAGTGGCTCCAGTATGGAATCATCAGCAATATTTTCATTAAGTATTATGGGGTCAGCAGCCTAGCCATCGACTGGCTCTCTATGTCCTACATGCTGATCTATATCCCGCTAATATTCCCCGTGGCTTGGCTCCTGGACACCAGAGGCCTGCGCGTCATTGCACTGGTTGGCTCCGGGCTGAACTGTTTGGGTGCCTGGATTAAGACAGCCAGCGCCCGGCCAGACCTGTTTGGCGTGACGCTCTTTGGACAGCTGGTGTGTGCGACGGCACAAGTCTTTATACTGGGAATGCCCGCTTACATCGCTTCAGTGTGGTTCAGCTCCAATGAAGTCTCTACCGCCTGCTCTATTGGAGTATTTGGAAGCCAGGTAAGTGTACAATCCAACATGTGGGGTCACCGGTGTAACAAGGCCTGTGGGCACCACCAGAGGAAACTAACATATTGTGGGTAAAACCAATATTAAGAACAGTACAGACAGCAATCCACTAGGAACCACTGACTGGTCTGAGGTGTGAGGGACTGGGGACTTCCGTGAGGAACAGTGTGCGAATTCCAAGACCACGGTGTGTGGAATATTGGTTCAGTGCACAAAATGGCTGCGCACAGTTGACTGGTCCACTGTAAATGGCTCCACTACTGGTGAGTGGTCTCTTGGAAGGGTTTACCCAGGGCCGGCTGTACCATTAGGTGGCTTTAGTCAGCTGCCTAGGGCATCAGGATCTGTGGGGGCGCCACTGAGTCTGCCAATCACAAATTTGTATGGAGGAGATGCCGTACATTCCCCATGTTCCCCATCCTGGTGTTACAGCTCCTCCTACATTCCCCCGCTGTCCCACTTCCTTTCCATTGGCTTATGCTTGTGTCTTTCTTCTGTACTCCCCAAATGGGGGCCTCGTGGCACACCAACAGTCCAGGTTTTAGGGATAGCTCTGGTTGTGCACAGATGGTATAATCAAGCTGACTGAGGTACTACTTAAGGGGTTCCAATGTATAGGCTGACAGTGTCTAATGGGCCCTGCACACTGCGCGCCCCCCCGCTGAGCTGCCCGACCGCCGATACGGCAGACGGGCGGCCGGGGGGAGTGAAGTTTCTTCACTACCCCCGTCACCCGGCTCCATAGCAGTGCATGCAAATAAGGACGAGATCGTACATGTCGGCCTGCATGCATAAGCGACGGGGCACCAGCGATGAACGAGCACGGGGCCGCGTATCATTCATCGTTAGTGCCTCCACACTGAAAGATATGAACGGTATCTCGTTCATTAATGAACGAGATTGTTCATATCTCTCAGTAATATCGCCCAGTGTGTAGGGCCTATACGTCAGGCATGTCAAACTCAAAATCCCAACTGGGCCGAATAATCAAGCTCTATGGAATCTATTTACTAAGCCTTGGATGGAGATAAAGTACCAGCCAATCAGCTCCTAACTGCCATCTCACAGGCTGGGATTGAAAAATGGCAGTTAGGAGCTGGTTGTCTGGTACCTTTTCTCTGTCCACTTTATCTCCATCCAAGGCTAACTAAATAGACCCCTTAGAGGGTCATGTACTAAGCAGTGATAAAAGTGGAGAATGAGCCAGTGGAGAAGTTGCCCATGGCAACCAATCTGCTCCTCTGTATACTTTTACAGTATGCAAATTATAAATGTTACGTCAATGCTGATTGGTTGCCATGGGCAACTTCTCCCTGGCTCACTTCTCCACTTTTATTACTGTACATGTCCCCTAGTCTTGAGTGGCCTGCAGGAAAAAGCAAGTCTTATATGCAATTTGAAAGGTTTATTAGAATAAACAACAATAAAGTAAAATTAAAGAGATGTCAAGTTCCAGGAAGAAAACAACTTGAATAGTGTGAGCTTTGTTATTCCCCCTCATATATCACTGTGTGGTCCCCTCTCCTCTATATATAACTAATACCCAGTGGTGCAAGTAGAAAAAATGTCTTACAGGTACTGTGTGTGCGCGCGCGTGCCAAAAAATGTGCGTGACCAAATGCCATATGGGGCGTGGCCAATGAAAATGTGGGCGTGATACACATATGGGGGAGGGGCAGATACACATATGACCCCCACAGTGCCAGATACACGTTGCCCCACAGTGCCAGATACCCAAATGCCCCACAGTGCCAGATACACAAAAGCCCCACAGTGCCAGATACACAAATGCCCCACAATGCCAGATACACAAATGCCCCCCACAGTGCCAGATACACGAATGCCCCCCACAGTGCCAGGTATACATTGCCCCCCACAGTGCCAGGTATACATTGCCCCCCACAGTGCCAGGTATACATTGCCCCCCACAGTGCCAGGTATACATTGCCCCCCACAGTGCCAGGTATACATTGCCCCCCACAGTGCCAGATATACATTGCCTGCCACAGTGCCAGATATACATTGCCCTCCACAGTGCCAGGTATACATTGCCCCCCACAGTGCCAGGTATACATTGCCCCCCACAGTGCCAAGTATTCCTGAAGCAGCAGAATCCCCCTCCTCCCCCTGCTCACCGCTGCTGCTGACTTGTGTGAGGGGAGGAGAGCGCAGTCTCCGGCGGGTGAGTTCAATATTCAGCGCCGATCCGTGAGCCAATCAAAGCTCCGCGAGCTCTGATTGGCTCACGGGCAGCGCTGATTTGAAAGAAGACATTGAGGGGCAGGAGAGGCGCAGGCTGCGCTCTCTTACCCTCACATCAGCGGCAGCAAGCGGCGGGCCGTCGGTGTGGGTACGGCGTACCCACGGCAAAATTTTTAAGGGTACGCCGTACCCGCATACTTGCACCGCTGACTTAAAATCACCATGTCCACTGTACAGCAGCACCAAATATAACTTACCTAATAAGTGTGTTATATACAGTGCCCCACATTATTTATATATATATACAGACAGCGGCGGCACTCGGAGACTTCAAATAAAGTGCATAAATTGTTTATTTTCAATATCTACGTTTCGGGGTACGCAGCCCCTTCGTCAGGATAACCAGCATAAATCAAATAAAGTGCTTAAATACCTTAACCCACGAGAACGCCCCGCTCAGCCTCCCTCCGCGTCGCCCGGGTTCCGGATCTGTCTCACCGGAAGTGACGACATCCCGGCCCGACCAGCCAGCGCGTAGGAGCTGTAAACAGAGTAACCATGGTTACCATGTGAAAAAACAGTGCACCACATAACTTATTTGCTTGTATCACAACCTAAATACACATAAAACATCCTTATATCCCAAATAATTAAAATGTTTAAAATTTTACACAAGTTGTTCCGCCATTAGCTAGTACCAGGGTAATGTGTCTGTATATAATTCATAACCCCACATATTACTTAACCATTCTGAATACACATGAATAAACAAACCTCCCTAAGGTGAATCCACCTCTCTCAGATATTAAATATTCCCAATCTCCTGATCCCACGAATCAACATTCTATAAAAAACATTTAAAATTATTCGTTTCGTTGAGACCTTTGGGAAAAATAGTGTTTAATTTATAGATCCACATCGCTTCCACCTGTAACAGTCTTTTTGATCTATCACCTCCTCTTATAGATCGTGGGACATGATCTATTAATTTATACCTTAAAGTGGATACATTGTGCCTAGCCTGTGCAAAATGCCTTGCGACAGGCTGCTCACTTTGTCCAGATTTAATGGCCTCCCTTATTGCATACCTGTGTTGGGCCATACGTATTCTGAACTCACAATCAGTTTTTCCCACATATACCAACCCGCATGGGCAGGTCAGTATATACACCACGAACTTGGATTTACACGAGAGTGGAAACCGAATGGTGTATTTTTTTCCGGTGTGTGGATGTTGAAAATATTCTCCCGGGCTAAGAAAGCTACAGGTAGTGCACCCACTGCACCGGAAACATCCTTTTCTAGGTTTCAAAAAATGTGTCGGTTCAGAATTAAATTTTGACAGGTCTGTTTTTACTACCATGTCTCTGATACTTTTATTTCTCGAGTAACTGAATAATACCTTGCTGCCCATTGTTTTTCCTAACTCTTTATCTGTGGCTACCACTGGCCACAGTTTTTTTACTTGTTTCGCTAAGTGTGGGCTGCTGGAATTATATTGTGTTACCCATGGATATCTATTGCCTAGTTCTTTCTTCTTATTAGGTGCCAAAAGTTTATCACGGGACTTTGACAAGGCTTTCCTTTTGGCTTTCTCTAGGTCCACTGCCGAGTACCCTCTTTGTAAAAATTTCTGAACCATTATCTCCAATTGTCTATCCCTCTCAACGTTATCACTGTTGATTCGGCATACCCGTAATAATTGGGAATATGGTAAGCCTTGTGTTGTGGATCTCGGGTGAAAACTATCCGCCCTTAATAGATTATTTCTATCAGTAGGTTTACTGAACAGGCTTGTCATTATATTCCCTTCATTCAAGGTAATGCAGACATCAAGAAAATTAATCTGTCTTTTATCCATGCTGGCTGTAAATTTGACCGGACTGTCCGTCTTGTTATGATCTTCCACAATCTTGGTCAAACTCTCCTCATCACTGTTCCAAAAGATGATCACATCATCTATATACCTAAAGTACATTGTCAATTGTGATGAAATGTTGGGATCCATCAAAAATAGATCTCTTTCTAGCTCCCACATATAGGCGTTTGCGAACGCCGGCGCCACGGCCGACCCCATCGCACAGCCTGTGCATTGGATAAAAAACGCCTTTTCATACAGAAAAAAATTTCTGGTAAGTGTAAATTCTAACAGTGATAGAAAAAATCCAATATCTGGCCCGGTGTATCTAGGGTTGTTAGAGATTAAATGTTTCACCGCTGCCAATCCCGCTTCATGCGGGATGCAAGTATACAAACTTGTGACGTCTAATGACGCCAGGAGTGTATTGTCAGGAATTTTCCCCAATTCTACAAACCTTCGTAAGAGAGAAGAAGTATCTTTCAGGTACGTGGGGGTATGTTGAATACATGGCTGCAAAAAACTGTCGCAGTATACTGCCAAAGGTTCGTTTAGCGACCCCCTGGCCGAAATTATTGGCCTGCCTGGGGGTTTCACGGGATCTTTATGTAATTTGGGGATTACATGAAACACTGGGGTGACTGGGAATTCCACTGTTAGTGCCTTGCTAACCGAAGGCAGTATGATATTCTCCTCTACTGCCTGCGTTAGCATTGCATCCAGCTCATCCTTAAATTTGAGGGTAGGGTCTGACTTCAGGGGTCTATATGTATTGACATCTGAGAGCAATCGTTTACATTCTTGTTTATAGTCTGCTATATCCAAAATCACAATTGCTCCCCCTTTGTCTGCACCCCGGATTATTATATCTTCCCTTTTACTTAACCCTCTTAATGCATCAGATTCTTTTTTGGAAAAATTAGAATGTAAACAATCAGTACAATCACCTGGTAAATTCTCTAACATCCTGCTAAACGTTTTAATAGATGAATTAGCAGAATAGGGTTCAAAAGTTGATTTAGAGAACCTTCTCACCTGTTGAGGGAGAACATCCCTTTGCTTCTCCAAATCAACTGTTGCCACCTTGGAAAAATGTTCTTTTAGTTTTAAAGACCTTGTTAGTTTGTAAGAGTCTATCTTCCACTGGAATGGGTCCAGCGATCGTGTCGGCACAAAAGACAGTCCTTTTCCTAAGATCATGCTCTCAGCTGGAGATAGTTCCTTAGATGACAGATTGTAAATTAATTGTTCCTGGCTCGTGGAGGTCG